>NC_048318.1:3870021-4004929 GCF_013100865.1 Trachemys scripta elegans
CACTGGGTTTCACAGTCTGTTACCATCCTGTTTTTAAGTTCTCAGCCATTTTGACTTTACAAAATTACATCTGTAAGGCATATATCTATGGCATGCCAAGCCTCCTAGACTACTGTGATATCAGAGGTAACTCAACCAATCACCACCCTTGCTCTACAGCTAATTTGCATGCCCTACAGCTAATTTGCACGCATTTAAAAAATTGGACCATAAATGCCAAGGAACCATGCCATCTTAAAAACTATAGAGTACCTTGTTTTGTTACCTTATCGCTTTTAATTACACTGGAGTTTTCTACTTTGGTTATAAAATCTGAATATCATATTTCCATCTAATCTTAGAATACATCATCATCATTTTGGAAGGGGGACTTGGTGGTGGTTGTGTCCTATCTATAAAACAAACTTTAAAGATACTGATGTGTTCAGAATGAGTTAAGTAGGACAGAGTCATGCACCTATAAATCTGTGTATTCGATGATTTCATCATCTGTGGATTGATTCTTGGCATGTTCAGGAAGACCTATGTATAATTTTCATGATTAACTCATGGCTGGGACATGTTACTTTGATACAACACCTCAAAAAACTAAATCTTAGTGCTCAAAGTAACAAGTCCTAAACCATTAGTTATAGGCTATTCAACACTTTTGCCAAGGATTTCACATAATCATGACTAGTTTTAACATTTTCATTGGTTCCCCAACACACAGAGAAAATACTGGAACTGATTTTTATCTCATTTATACCCATCTAAATTAGAAATAATCCCTCTGAAGTGATGGGCATTACACAAGTGTAAAATTTGTATAAGCAAGATCATAGTCAAGTCAGTTCTTTCTTTAATTTTCCCCATCTTGCACAACATGTTACATGCCTGAGACTCAAAAGTCAGGTACTTTTGCTAATGCTACGATTAATTAGTTAATACGCAAAATAAGGAATCAAGCCAAAGAATTTTCCATTCAAAGTTTATTACAATTTATTTTTAAGGCCTCGTTTTTAGGGTTTTGACATTAATTTACCAAAAGACTAAAGGAATTAAACCTTTTTAATTAAACGGCAAACTGCGGCCAGTGGGGGCCGCGATCAACCGAACCTGCCACGTCAGCAGGTAAATAAACTGGCCCGGCCCGCTAGGGTGCTTACCCTGGCGAGCCGCGTGCCGAACGTTGCCGACCCCTACTCTAGAGTGTCAGATGGGAATAAACATCTCAGAAGCATCTACATTCGTATTTACAATCATGTTAATTAACATGTGTTAAATGACAATCAATTAACATGTGCTATAACACTATTAATACTCTAGTCTAGACAAGTCCATAGAATACTCATTCTAGAGCTGACGTAGGGGAAGAAGGAGTAAAACCCAATCTACCTGCAGATTTTGTACTGGTATAACTATATCAGTTAGAGTTGTAATTTTTTTACTGATTTAGTTATATTGGTACAACCCCTAGTGTAGACACAGTTATTCCAATATAAAAGTATCTATGCCAGTAGCACTTATACCCATCCTGCACAGGACGAGCTACACGAGTATAAGCACTTTTATATGTGAGCACACTAGTGGGTATTGTACCCCTATGAGCACAGTTAAAGTGATACAACTGTTGTGTGTAGGCAAGGCTACATTTTCCTGATTACAGCTGCACTTTAAAAGCGTTATCGTTAGGAGCCAGCATGGTTCTAGTGATGGATGTAATTACCCATTTCCACAATGATGGAGACCCCTGATGCATTATTAGCAGATTGCTCCATTGTCTGTGTCTGTTTTTAATTCCTTTGGACACCCCATAATTATTGATAGGGCTATTCATTAGCATTCTAATGCAATAAAGAGGAAGATCTTTTATTTGGCAAAATTCGAAAGGGAAAGCATCTCTCTATGTATCCCTATGGTGTATTTGGTCCAAAGAGTCTGGCTCAAGCTATCAGAATTGGAGACTAGTGAAGTAAGTACCAGCTGCTCTAGTAAGGATGACCAGATCTCAGAAGTCCACTTTGGTTCAGATTAGAGATGGGCACCAGCTGCAAAGTTTGGATCTGGAACTCACCAAAGTTTAGAGGTGTTTGGGTTTGGAATTTTCAGCCAGGACCATTTTCAGTACAAATAGATCAATGGTGTAGTATGTAGCTATGGAAAGCCTATGACTTTGATTTTATTTTACTGCATCTTTAAATCTAAGGAACCTATTGTCTGCAAACATTGGTAACTATTTGCATGTGCAGAATGAGACAAACACACTGTGCTCTCTCTCTCCCCCTCACAAAGAGTTTATTTTTGTTCTTTCTCATTTCTCTGTCTAACATAAAACCACATTGAGGCTGAAATTAGCTAGCTGCTTAGGGAGAAACATAACTGGAATTCTCTGGAAGTCGGATGCAGAGGGCCGTTGATCCTGAAGGATCAGGTTCTTCCAGAAGATTCCCAAGTGCTCCCGATGTACCTCATATACCTCTCAGAATGTTTCTATACTACTGATTCTGGTTCCAGACACTAGTAGGAAAGGCAAAGTGGCATGAAAATATTGCAGAAATCAGGCAAACTAAGCTCCAGATTCTGCCACCCTTACTCCCATAGAGTATGCCCTCAGGGTGTGTCTTCACTAGGGAAAAAGGTGTCAGCTAACACACGGTAACTAACATGAGCTAAAATCCTAGTGAAGACAAGGCAATTTGTCATTTTCACATGAGTTAGCAGGTTGAGGATTTGGGTCAGTTCTTGTTCAACCCAACCCATTCCATCCCTTCCTTAGCAGTAATCCTGCTATGGCTAAACTCTCCTTGCTGTGCACTTGACACGAATCTCCCGTTTGGTGCTGCTTTAGGAACCTTAATCCCTCTCTGTTGATTCTCTGACCTGGCATAAATCACAGAGGGTGCTTCACAAACAACTCAAGCGCAGAAGCTGCCAGAAATTGGAATGTTCGCTCTTTTGAGCGTAAATATTTTTTAATATTTAATTATTTCTACTCCTAATTATTCATCATTTTTGGATGGATTAACCACTGCTAGAACAGCACTTTGGAGATGGATGGAATATATAACAACAACACTTTACACTTCTCTCTCTAGGTTCTTGCAGTGTGCAAGCACTCGCACGCATTAAAGAAGCCATCCTCACTGGGAGGCAATATTAGCCCCAATTTAAGATGAGGAACTGAGGCACAGAGGATCAGATTTTCAAAGGTATTTAGATGCCTCCAGATGCGGTTGGCTGCGATTTTCTAAAGCACCAGAGAAGGTTTGGTGCCTAGCTCCCCTATGATTTCCACAGGAGTTAGACATTTATATACCTTTGAAGATCTGGACCTTAGGATCCTAAATTTCATTGACTTTCAATGAAACTTAGCCTGTTGCTTTTGAAAATGGAACTTAGACATTTTTGAAAATTGCATCCTAAATGATTTGCCCAGGTTCATCTGAACCCAGTTCTCCTGAGTCAGAAGTCCTTATGCTACCCAGAAGAGCAGCCATCTTATGGACAGGAACCTTCCGGGAATGGGATGTATGAATAAAATAAAAATACTAAGCACACTTATTGTCTTTTCCACAAGGGAAGTACTTTTTACACACACTGATTAATCAGTGCAGCAGCTCTTTGCAAGGGAAAGTGTCCCCTTTTACAGATAGGAAACTGAGGAATAGAGAGGTAAAGTGACATGCCCAAGGTTATAGTGAGTAAGTGGCAGAGTTGGGACTAGAACTCCTATCACCCCTCTCATGCTTTCCTAGTCTCACTACTAGACTGGATTGCCACATCAGAAAACAAACCTTGAACCACTGAAATCAGTAGAAGCTTTGTCATTGTCAGCACTGGATCAGGCCCTTGACGGACTCAAAACACGTGTAAGGCTCGGTAAGGGCTAAAGATCGTCACAGTTTGGGTTTCAGAAGACACAATGTAATGAATCCTGATGCCAAATCTCTGAGATCTGGCCAAAGCAAGTGTCCATGAGTAATTCCCCACATTTGCCTCTGCAACTAAAACTGGGCAAAACATTTTTCAATGAAGAATGCAGATTTGGCGACACCAAAACATTTCACAAATTCATGTTGGTTTGCCAAATTGTTTCTGTTGGAAAAAACTCTTAAAAAATTCCAAAAAAGTCAAAACATTTTGTTTCGACATATTTAAAATGAAATGTTTTAATTTTTCTGTTCCAAGTGACTTTCTTTAATTTTATTTTTAAAAGGAATGAAAAATGGTCAAAATTGAAATGAAATGTTTCATTTAACCTGAAAAAAATATTTTGTTTGACTTTTTGTTTTGCCACAAAAAAATAAAAAATCGTTTTCAGTTCCATCTGAAATGATTTTCCCCTCCCCCGTTTTTTTGGAATTGCCAAGGGACTGAAAAATCCGTTATTCACAAGCTCCATGTGGAACGGCAGCAAACCATCTGGTGGCTGCTTCTGCAATCTCAGAACTCCACCAGCCCATGTGGCACCTGCATGTCCTCTCCATGGGGTGGAGAGCACAACCAGTGGAGCTGTGGAGTGAGAGACCTACTCCTCTACTTGTCCTTCCTCCGCCCTCCTGTACTGGGTCATGCAGGCGCTCTGGTTCTGCTGCTGTCAGGGATCTTTGCTGTCATTGAGGAGGGGACAAGGATTTTCCCTTTATTCATAGCAACACGCACGGTAGAAAGTATTTGTATCCCTCATCTAGAGACTTGCTTGGGGAAGGGTTGATAGAAGAAGGGGTTGCGGGAGAGAAGACGTGTCGGGGAAAGGGGAATAAAGGGAGAGGAGGGGATAATAATGTGGGGGAGAGGCGAAGAGATAGGGAGAAGTAGAAGCTGTCAAAGACAGTTGGCAGAGGTAAGAAGTGAGGGGTTGTGGGGAGAGCCCGTGTGACATGTGGGGCAGTCACTTACCTTCAGTCATTCTCCGATACTTCTCCTTGTACATGAACCCCAGCACCAGGCAGCATCCTCTTCTCGGGAGACCCAGTTCTAAAAGTGAAAGAGCAACAACCATGTTAGTTGGCAGGCCAGCCAGGAGAGAACCAAAGGTGCTCACGGTGGGCAGGACAGGGCAAAGGGGGTGTCGCCCGCCATCAGTGCAATGCAAAGGGGTCGTCGAGGCGGAGGTCTCCCGTGCAAGAAGGAAGCGGCCAGGGAAAGCAGATTGAATAGTTTCTCCAGAGAAGGGTCTGATCGTCCCATCCCCGATGGGAAAGCCATTCCCTCCGCATCCCCTCTCTCAGGTGTTTGCCTCTCATGCTGCTTCTACGCTGGGTGCAATGTACCGCGTGTCTCTGCCCTTCCATAACGTGCAGCAGTGACGAGGACTTGGCCTCTTAATCCCTTTCACTCCGCAGACCGTGTGATAAAATGCAACGTGGGGCCTTGAAGGAGAGATAAACCTGACTTGAGGCTTCTTGCCCTTTCAAAACAAACAGCTGGCCCTCACAACGGCACAGTGCCAAGGCCCCAGGCAGCCTGTTGCTTTCATCCCTCAATTTCTTACATGGGGTTGCTGACTATCAGTAAAAAGCAGAGAAGCGGATCTGAGCATGGATTTTCCAGAAGTGCGTTGTGTGTGTGTGTGTGTGTGCGTTTCTCCCCACGTGTCTATCTCACCACACAGCAAAAAGTCCTCGTTCTTCAAAGAAATTCTCCTGCACCACGGTGGAGAAAATTAAGGTACCATGTCCCAGACGCGGCTTGCCTTTGGGGGCTCCCCCATTCTACAGAGCCATGCAGATCAAAGCCCCTTTGATGTTTACTTAGTGCCTCTGTGGTCCCTTCACACAGCTCCCGTTTGTCACCAGAAGAGCACTTCTGATATCACAAAGTGGTGTAGGTATAAGAAAGGGAAGACAGCAAAGTGCAATGGCTTAAGATGCTGGGAGCTTTACAGCAGAGAGCACTATACATAGCAATCTACCTACAGTACTCACGGGACCCCACCACTTCTGTAGTACTGGAGCACCTCACAATCTTTAATGCACTATGCTCACATAACCCCCCTGAGGTTGGGAAGTGATATTATCCCCCTTTTACAGGCAACCCTTGCTCTTGGTGAGCAGCACTTACTTATGTGTATAAACCCATTGGACTTGTGCAACCTGGGTAGGGATCAGAGTCGGCCCCTGAGGGGCACAGTGGGAATACCTTTCTCATTTACGTGTGGTACATAGTGATACGTCGCACTTATGCAACACCATCCGTCCAAGTATCCAAAGGGCTCCCCAGGAACTAATTGATTGGCCTTCACAGTGCCCTGGGTTGACAGGTAAATAGAAAGTCTCCCATTGACTTCAGAGTGGTAGCTGTGTTAGTCTGTATCCGCAAAAAGAACAGGAGTACTTGTGGCACCTTAGAGACTAACAAATTTATTTGAGCATAAGCTTTCGTGGGCTAAAACCCACTTCATCGGATGCATGCAGTGGAAAATACAGTAGGAGATATTCCATTGACTTTAGTGGACTTTGGATCAGGCCCAGAAGCAATTTGTCCAATGTCACAGAGGACCTCATCCCGAGGCTGAGAATCTTCACTTCTTGCTACCATAGGCCCCACTTCAGGAAGGTACTTGACCAACTTTAAGCGTGTAAAAAGTCCCATTGAAATCAATGCTTAGAGTTAGGTACATGCTTGGATGGTTTCCTGAATTGGGGTCTTTCCTGGCAGTTGAGAGCAGGATCGGCTCCACAGTAAATCAGCAGCCCAGCGAGGCTTAGAAGCTGGCACTCCTGTCTCCCAATCCCAGCCCCAAACCACAACACCAAGGTCATGCTGGTCATGGCTAGCTTTGTATTTAGCAAATATAAAAATTTGGGCTATTCCAATGTAAATAAAAAAACAGATAGGGTGGTTATTAATGGAATAATAGATGCCTTCTGCTAACTTCTATTGGTTATCCCTAATGCCTGGTGACTTCAAATATAGCCCCAGGAGCTGTTAACTCAATAGATCTGCTCCATTCCAAATACAAGGTGCCAAGTAGAATAGGTAGCACCTAGCTGAAAACACACACACACACTCTCTCTCCCCCAAAATAAGACAGAGCTATTTATCTGTTGGAATTCTCTCAAACATCTAACACTGTTTAAATATATAAAGCCCATAGAAGTAAGCAAGATGCATTTAAGCCTTTATTGATAGGAAAGGAAAATACTATTGATCCCTATCAAGCCTGCCATGAACGCCATGCTATCAAAGTGTAATTAAAGTAACAGAATTAGGTTAATCACCAAAGCAGTCAGTTCCACTGTGGAGTCAAACAAATCAGTGTTTTTCTGTTAGTGAGTCTGAAGTGCAATTGCATATTTCTTTTCTGCAAATATCCCCCCTCCCCCCCCCACACACATACACATACACATTTGCTGCTGTTGGCTATGTTTTCACTAGCAGTAGGTGAACTTCAAAAGAGGTCAGAAAGGTGGATGCTTCCAACCTGTGAGGTTTAGGTCTGGACCAGAACTTGTCCAGAGTTTGGATCAGTTTGTTTCAGTTTGGGGCTCCATCTCCAGCTTGCCTCACAGTGGGGTTGTGATAATGAATGCTTATTAAGCTGTTTGAGATCCTAAGATGAAAGGAGCACAGCATTATCATAAGTTATGCTGCAAATTTGTGAGACCTTGATAAAGCTTTTATAGCTAACAGCACCTTTACATACTTAAGAGCACCTTTAAAGATAAAGTACTTTGAGGTGGCTCTGTGTGACCTCTAAGCTCTCAGCTGCCTAAAGATGGCTTGCCACTTTACGCCCTTCAGGGTATGTCTACACTGCACGCTAAGGCCGGGCTCTGACTCGGGTTTGAGCCCAAGCCCCACTTCTGTCCACACTCAAATCTGTCTGACTCAGGTCAGCAAGCATTCAGGACCTGGTACTCTGCTGGGGGTGGGTCAGAGCCAAGTCCCACTGTGACTCGGGTCCAAGCCCTGTCATTTTGCAGTGTGGAGGCAGGTCAAGCCCCAAATCTGAGTTAGAAGGTCTTTGTAGTGCAGTATGGGAGCATTAGCATGGCTGTGAGACCCAAGTCTGGCAACTGCAGTAGATGCTAAAGTTCGGGCTTGGAAGCACTGTGTCCACAAGCCAGTTTACAATGCAGCGTAAACACACTCCTAGTGGCTAAGGGCAACTGAAGGCTAAGACAGTTAAGCACACATCCAACATTTGAAATCCTCTGGCATCAGGGTGCTGCAACAATCCCACTGGAAAAAGGTCGTAACCCACCTGTGTCCATATCTCATAACTTTGAAACTATCCAACAATCCACATTTTCTTCCCATGTGGCTTAATTTTTCTCCCCCCATGAGAACTGTAAAACAAGTCACGCCTGACGTTTCCCACCTCAGTCATTTGAGTTGCTTGAAATTAAATAGTTCATTTGGAATATATGGTGAGGCGCGTCAATTTTTTCCACATTTTGATTAACTCAAAAGCAACTACACCGATTCATCATAGACCTTCTTATAAAAATAGAGACAAAGAACAGAAAAGGTCAGATCAAGGGCTCGCCTGGAGGGGGTTGCTAGAGTGGAAATTAGAACGCAACCACAACTCTAACACTCACTCCTCACTTATGCAATAATAAAGATCATTTGAACGAGCACCAAAATGCAGCTGCCTCTGGGGTGGGGATGGCCATCTTTGTAATGGCCCCAACATTGCCACGCAGCAGCTTTAGGGATAGGAAACGAAGAATAAGTTACTAAATGAAAACCAGAAGGGGAGTTCAGGTGGGAAAAATATATGGTGTTTACTGAAGTTGGAATCTACAGGTAATAACACAAGAGGTAGGAGATGACACATGTGATTTAGAAGAGGCACTGTCGCTTTGCTGTGCCAAATTACAGGAGCCTCCTGCTTTTCCTCATCAGATTTTTTCTCACTTTCATTTGCAATTTAATTACCTGCTTTCAAGGCAATTACAATACCCATAAGTCATGCGGGGAGCAAGGTTTCTGATCAACCAGCACACTAAAGGCCAGAGCAAAGGAGTAGTAAAGGTTTATTAGCATGATCACGCTATGTACTATTGTGTAGCTGTATCCCACCAGGAATGATAATAAATGTTTAATAGCCCAATAATACCTGTTTAATAATTTTTCCAGCTCATCCTGCCTAATTGTAAGTTTATTAAAGAACAATAAACTTTATAATCAGTGTAAAGGCATAATTGCAATTCCACTGCTTATTTAATATTGAGTTAATTATATTACAACTAAGTTATTTTTCCCATACATATTAAATATCAATTAGTTGTTTTAAACTATTGATTTGTATTTAATTAACTATGCTATTATATACCAATTAAGGTCTTATAAGAGAAGCTGAAACAGCTGGTCTCTTAAATTAAATTTTAAAATACACGGTATTAAAATAAATATCACGTTTTCATTTTCTCACATTTTTGCTCTGCAGAGATGGTAATTTATTCTCTGTCAATGGTTTCGCATTACCGTGTTGTATGCATGAGTTTCATTCATGGGCTTCATCTTCCATTCATTGGGAGAGCGGGACAGCGATCTCTGTGGTAGAGAAGTCCTAGTGCCAGTACCTGTGACACTGTAAGATAATGGTTGGGTCCATCACAAGACCAGAGTAGGCCTGCATACAATCTTGCTTTGTGATCTCAAATGCAAAGCAGGGTTAGACCCAGTCAGTACTTGGATGGGAGAATGCCAAAGGACATGAAGGTCTTAGAGGAAGTGGTGGTGATGAGTCACTGGATCATGTTCTTCCTTTCTTCTGGGGGCACAACGTTACTGAAAAGCCATTTTTTGACCGCGGTTGATGATTTTGGTTTTTTTTCCAGGTAATTGATAAAGATGTTAAATAGCATGGGGCCAAGAAGACATCCCTGCAGGATGCCACTAGAAATACATCCACACAATGATAATTCCCTGTTTACAATTACATTGAGACTGTCAGTTAGCCAGCCTTTAATACATGTAATATGTGCCACATTGAATTTGTATCATTCTCGTTTTTTAATCAAAAAGGCATGTGGTGCCAAGTCAAACACCTTGCAGAAGTCTAAGTATAGTACAGCAACACTATTACTTTTATTAACCAAACCTGTAATCTCATATATATGAAGCTAGTTTGGCAGGATTTATTTTCCATAAAACCATGTTCATTGGCATTAATTATATTGCCCTCCTTTAATTCTTTATTAATCCTTATTATTTATTTCCTTATATCAGTATTAAATTGGCGGCATTTCAATTTCATTGAACTTTGCTTTTTGCTTGCATGGAGTTAAATAAATATCCCACTGCACTTCTTTGTGAAGAATTAGCCCAACAGACCTGGCCGAATTCCAAAGTAGTTAATTACATTCTTCCTCCCCACGTCCTCCCTGTACTTTCTGTGAACCCACTACAGGATCCTTCATGTCCTGGTCTTTACATTCAGCAGTGATGCCGTGTAGGTCTTAAACAGCTGCTCCATTTCGACAGCAGGTGAATGGATCCTTCCACGTATTATTTGTATGTTTCTTTGCTAAGTCTGCAAAGTGATTGGAGTTCCTTGGAGATGAAAAGAAGCTACGTTCATGTTATTATTATTAAATCTGTTCCTGCTTAATTTATAAAAATGTATTTAAAAAAAAAGCCTCCCAGATGAGAAAATGGGCACATTACAATTTGAAATACGAATGAGGCGGTGACAGGAGTTAAATGCTTTAGCGATACTGTATTTTACTCTATAGTGCACTGCAGAAAGGTTGCATTTATAAACCTATTTATTGTATTATGCACTTGCAAACCACCTTGTCATCCATTTATTGCACAAATAAAATCTTAAAAGCAGAGGATTAGTCGAGTGTGTCCCTATGGGACCACAATCTGACTTTAAAGAATCCATAGCTGGAGGTAAACAGACGGCGCAAAGGTTCTTGCCAGCTGATTGCCCTGTATCCTAAAATGCTGCTGGGGGGAGGGATTATTCTTCAGCTGTCCATGGATGTGGAAGTCCTGTTCATGTTAATAAGAGCTGATGTACACAGCGGATCTTCAGGGGAGAAATCTACCCCTGGGCAGAGGCCTGTGAGCCCATTAAAAGTCCTACTTAAGCAAAGTCCTTGGAGTAGCCTTCTGCACAGGGGTGAGTTTCACCCTTGAGTGGCACAGCCGAACTTCATATTCTGAAGGGGCATTTCTAAGGAAGGGACACCTCAGAGGGGCTTGGATCAAGATCCAAACTTCCCTTAACTTCAGGAGTGTGTGGACCTGGCATTTCGATTTGGTCCCAGCTCAGATTTCAGTGCCTGTGCCATTCCCTGCATCCCCAGGCTGATCCAGTCCCAATATTGTTGACAATAAAGGATGGAAGCTTTGGGACCAGTCCATGGATAGATTTCGTTGAGGTGTGCCCTTTGTGCACTCCCAATCCCGAGCCACTCAGGGACTGAAGAGGCCTGTAGAAGAATGACTCACTGACCGGCATGCCCCCTCATGGCTGGATGTGGCAGACGCTACTCCTCTGGCACTCTCTTCTGACAACCGCTCCGGCTCTGTGATGGTCGATGTTTTCTCATGACTCGGCCCTCCAGCCAGGCCTTGTTCAGTCCCGGGGCAATAGCGAGTCCCACAAAACTGTAGTCCATTGCCCTTACACCTGGTCTTCAGCCCAGAATCTGGACTCAGTAGTCCTTACACCCCTGATATCTGGAAGCTTTCACTCCCCATTGCTCAGTGGCTGCTGCTATGGTCCGGGATTGTAGGCAGTCTGGCCTAATAGAGCAAGTGTCAGGTCTAGTGGGCAGAGTAGGCGTCCAGGTCAGGGAACGAAGCGGAGGGTCAGCATCAGAGTCAACTGCCAGGTACCAGAGCCAGGGGTCAAGCCAGAGTCAGAGCCAAGGATCGAAGCTGCCCCTGCTATCCCTGCGAGATTTAATTTACCTAGTGCAGGTAACAGCAGTTCCCGTACAAGTCCACTGGAGCCTTCTGTATGTGCTCTCATTTCTGGCCCATGCCGGGGTCCGTGCTGCTGCATCTTCACTGCTATTTTAGCCATGGTACCTCGATTAAGCTCATGTGGGTCTGTCCACCCATGCTACACCTTAAATGGAGGTGTAGACGTATGCTTTGATGGCCTTGGGGGGTCTGTCTAAACCACGGCAGCCTCCCTGGGCTCTGCATAATGTAGCTCTGCCCCAGACCTGCCCCTCCCACCTCTGACATACCCCTATGCCAGGCTTCTGACGCAGTCCTCGAAGGACAGCCTTATGGCTGTCTCTCTGCAATGCCTGCCCTGGGGGAATCCTGCCTGGCCAGAACAGGTGCTTTTAGGGCTCCTTCGTGCCATTCAGGCCCTTCTGCCCAGTGTAAATTGGAGAGAGGACCTCTCCCCCACGCTTCTGCAATCTCTCTGCATGCAGAAGTCTCTCCGCTTCTCGCATCATTTTCATCACCTCTGCCTGGACCCCTTCTATTTCTGCTGTATCTTTCCCCAGATGTTTTCTCAGAACTGAAATCAGCACTCAAGTTGATGGCATGCCACTCATTTCCATAATGACATGATATCACAATGGTATTATTTTCTATCCTATTTATTCATTTTTCCATCCTAACATTTTTGTTTGTTTGCTTTTGGACTACACTGAGCGGAGTTTTTCACTGAATTGTGCCCAGTGATGCTTCCATCTTTTTCCTGTGTGGTTAAAATTCAGTTACAACCTAGCAACGTGGAGGAATAGTCCAAATTATTCCTCCCAAGCAGCATTATTTTCACAGCATTTTTCAATGCTGAATTTTATCTGCCATTGTGTTGCCCATTCATCTAGCTTAGCTAGGGCCCTCTAAAGTTCCTCATGGTCTTCCTGCTTCAAATACAGGCCCAGATCTTCATCAAGAGCCAAGTGTGGTAGTTCCATTGACTTCCATAAAGCTACGCCTTTCTACACGAACAGATGGTTTAAATGGCCTGCATTTAAATAATTTCTTGTGGATTTGTTGTATCTATTTCTACAGTCAGCCCCCAAATCAAGCCTCGTGCTTCAAGGCATTGGCTCACTGCATGGAGGACAGGAGAAGGCCTCTGATTCCCAAGCCCAGGATAAAATGCTGAAGCGTTAAGCACTGGCCACTGTGGTTAGATGGACTGGTGGCCCTTTTCCTTCTTCAGTGGCCTCTTGACTCTTCCAGTCCATGATCAAGAGCAATTCAAGGCAATATGAGACCTTTCCTTCCACCTCACCTGCCCCTCCCTGGCACTTTGCAGGGACCACCCCAGACACCTTGCAGTCCCCCTCCCTGTATGTGCCATCCACACCCTGCTGGAGTGGACGCAGCTTGCTGAGAGTTCATAGTCTCTTTAAAGAGGAGCCTGTGTTAGCGCAGACTGGGTCAGTAGAGGGAGGCCAGGTGATAGTCACATCTGGCTCATTCACACTCCAGTGGCAGTGCTTTGCCAGCCAACAGGGGCTGTGTCCACCCCAAGAACCTTTTCGACTCCTCCAAGGCAGAAAGAACGAGGCCAGGCCAGGCTGCGCAGACAGTTCGCTTGGTGTCTCTTTGCTCCGTCCATCTGCTCTGCCTCCCATGGGCATTCCTCTTGTGTGTCCGGAGTCTCACAGGCCCCGAGCTGTCTGTCTCCTGCCTCCTCATCTGCTTGGCAGCTCAGTCCTGAACTCCTGGCTGCTTGGGGAGTAGCCTGACAAGGGCTGCAGCAGCACTGATGTCTCCCTGGCTGCTCCCCTCCCTGCCTCCGCTTCTGACATGGAGGACCAAGAGCTTCCACTCAATATGTCACCAAGGGTAGGTGGGGGTGGGAATGGTATGCCAGGAAACTGGTGTCATCCTACTGGAAAGGGCTACAAAACAGGGTGCGTGTCAAACACACTGAGCCTACTAGACAAGCAGTATGCATTTCTCTAAAGCCCTCCAACCTGAACGATCCCCAAACCACTTCATAAACAATGTTCCTATCGCAGTCAATGGACAAATCCCTATTATCAGGTTCTGTTCACTGGGAAAACCTCACCCGCCACTTGAAATGCAGCCACCTCTGGTGCGGAACACGGCAGCTGTTTAACAACAGGGAGCAACACTCTGCAGCAACTCAGGATGAGGCGACATGAAAGAGCAAACCTGTATCCAATTGGGATTGCAGGGGGAAAGTTACAGGGGATAAAATGGAATGGCCCAAACTGGGGATTGGCCAGGATGTCAAGGGTAACCTTCCTATTCTTGTGAAAAGTGTGCTGGCTCTTTAATGGCCACAATGGCAGCAGCACGGGCCCCCAACTCTGGGGAGGATTTTCCAGGGGTCTGCTCTGATAGTGTTTGAACAGGTCCCTCTTACTCCCAGGGATGGAAGGAAGGAATTTAAAGCCAACCTTTCTCTCTTTTCTTCGTGGAACAGAGGAAAACTAGCTCAGGAAAACCCCCCAAAAACAAACAAAACAAGATTTGGTTTGAATCCAGGTCTAAAATCAGGGAGTGGCGTGGGGTTCTCATTTCTTCCAAAGTCACTGTGTCCATCCCAGTGTCAGTTTCAGGTGCCCTGAATATCGTATTGTCACTGAATTTGTGCCATCAGTAATGCAAACAGCACTGTATTATCTAGACGCTCAGTGAGACAGTCTAGTATCCACGGATTGCAGAGTCATTTATTTATTTCTTTCAGGGGATATGAAAATGTGCCCAAACGCAGCTCTAGGCTCCTGTACAAAGACAGGAAACATGTCCCCATTATGCTCCTCCCAGAGCACTAGCCTAAAACCTCTGCCCGCCCAGGCCACCTCCCCCCCCCTAGGAAAAGCCTGGGTGACAGAGAGACTTTGCAGCATGCCTGAAAGTCAGCAGATTCAGACCAAAGTGGGGAAAGTCCAGCTCCAGAGTCCCAGATCCCTAACTGAAAACCTGGGAAAGGACCATGAAATATGCTCTTTCCTTGACTGGCTTGGAGAACTGCCCTGGTTACTGGTCTCTTCAAGCCCAGATGTCCTGGAGACTTCAAACCCAATTGCTCTGAGTCCTTCAAACCCAGCTGTCCTGAGTCCTTCAAACCCAATTGCCACGGGCCCTTTAAGCCCATCCCAAAACAGAGAAAGCATCGAAGTGCATTCAGTCTATCATTTGAAGATGACACGGCACAGCAGTGTGAGGCAGGGAACCCTGTGGTCCTTCTATTACGGAGAAATCATGCTCCAGCCTCGCAAATGACATTACTACTCTGTATCTTATAATTAAATTGTATTTGCCGGTTACCTCACAGCATGTCTGCAATTCTTGTTCATCCGAGGCCTTTTTTTTCCAATCTTCATCTTCTATTTTGTTTTTTTCCCCCTTCCCAACTCTCAGCAATTTCACAAAACTCCCTAAGTCGGCTTTCTCTCCGAGAGATAAAAGAGACACACACACACTCTGTGTGTGCTATGAAAAATCGGAGGAAGGCACTGGGATATCTCTTGTTTTTCTCTCTGATTTCATGAGACTTGGAGTCTGGAGGTTTTTAGATAGGACTTTGGTTGTAGGATGGCCTGATGAAAGGACAGCTGGGGTGAAGCTGAGGGCGGTGCACTGGGTACATTTACTAGCCTTTAAACTTCAGACCTGGGATCAAAATGAGTCTGTTGGTGTAGACATAGTTACCCATGACCCCTTGAAAGCATCACAGAATCATGGCACAGTTTAGCAAGAGTGGATATCTTTGATCAGGAGAGACCAATGACTGGAATAGCAGTGGGTGTGGTGGATCAGGATTGAAGTGCAGCTGCCGAGCTGTGTTGGGGGCCATCGGACTGAAAAGCAGATGGTGCTGAAGAACAGAGCTGCACCCAGAGCTGTGTTGGTGGGGCACAGCTTTTGAGAAGCATGTCTGCTACAGGCAGAGTGGCTCAGCTGTGTTGGGGGCATAGAAGGAAGTGCTGCAGGACCAGACGCCCTGGCAGATCTGGGGGTGGGGAGGAGGATGCATGTTTTCGGCACAGTGGCTGCAGTCCACGTTCTTGCTCTTTGGCTTCCACTAAAATTTGCTCAAACCGTAGAAATAAATTGGAAAGGGCAGCCGGAAAGCACAGCCCCACCCACTGGGAATGAAGAAGGCACTGATTATACGTAAGGGGCGAAAACTGCGGGAAGGAAGGGATTTTCTGCTCATTCCAGCTCTATCCCTTTCCTGCAGAAATACTGCTTTGATTGAGGTACTGAAGCATCACAGCGTGCCAGCAGGGAGAGTCATTCCGATGTTGGGCAGTGATAGAACAGGAAAGTGAATGGTCGGTGAACATTTAAGGTCCACACTGCTGGATATTGATTGCTGAGATGCACAGCATGGGTTCCCCAAACACCCAACAGTGGAAGATCCCATCCAGCCAAAGGAAATGACACTATCATTATGGTGATCAGGCCATAGTTATTCTGCAGTACAGGAAGAGAGACTCGCAGCTGGTGATAGACTTTGCTGCTTTGGTTCGGATACAACCCAGAACAACCCATGCTTGGTTTGCAAAGGTACTGAGCATCCACAATGCCAGATTAAGTTGATGGGAGCTGCTCTGGGAATCGGGTCCGGTGTGCTTAAGTGAACTTCTCCGCAAAATTAGCTTGGGCCCGTAAGTATTCTAGCTTTTCCCCTGGATTGTCAGCTTTCAGACGGACCCACAATTTCCCAAGAGCAGCCATTCTGCAGGAGCTTTGGCCCAGATCCTCAACAGTATTTAGGTGCCTGACTCCCACTGCTTTCAATGGAACTTCGGTGCCTAAAAACCTTTGAGGATTTGCCTCTTTGTCACTTGAGCTTTCAGACCCCACAAGCACAAAATCTTTTCCAGACATCAGAAGGGCTTAGGGTTCAGCGCAAGGGATGGACGGAGGTTTGGGTTAGTTCTCATTCTTTCAAACCTTGTTTGGCCAGCCCTCGCTAGGACATGACCAAGCACAGTGTTATCCCAACTGTGCACTGCCCACTCTGCTATGCTTCTGCTCCCATCAAAGTCAATAGCATAGTGCCAGATCAAAGTCCAGCTGAAGGGTTCTCCAGTGGGAGCGAGGGTACAATCCTGGGGCTTAGTCCTCTATTCTAGTCCTTGCTTGGCTTGCTGCATAATTTTGGACAAGTTGCCGTGCCTCATTTTCTCTCTCTCTGCAACGTTGTTAATGACGCTCACCACCTTTGGCCGCCCTCAAAAGCCTGTCTCATCAGTCAGATCCTATACAGCAGCCTCCTACTGTTCACTAACTGTGTGTCTGGCTGGGGAGTGGAGCTAAGCGCTGGACAAACTGCCAGTGGCGCAGAGGTTCCATTTCACAAAGCAACCTAGCAGAGAAACTCTTCCCGCTGCCGGGGAAGTGGGGCAGGGCAGCTGGACAGGGGGCGTCCCTCACTGCCGGGTCTCTCTCACTCCATTTGAGAATGCTGTGATTTCATAGGTTCATGCTGCCTCAGGCTGAGGGTGTCAGCACTCACATGCTAAGAAGTGGGTGGCTGGGTCTGGACTTGGCGAGGAGACCTCCAAGGAAAATTCAAGTGCTGCAGGGAGTGGTGCGGAACTAGGAATTCTCTCTGGGCGACCAGTCGCAGAGGGGTGCCCAAATGCTGTCCACTGGTTGAGACATCAGACTGGGGTCTTGACCATGTCAGCTCATGGTGTTTTTCACAAAGGCTGGGGTATTAGTTCCATTGTCGTAACTAAACTTCTGTTGGGGTAATTACATGCAGCCTTCCTGCAGTGTCCCTGCAATTTCAGCTGGAGACAGGACTCCTCTTCACTTCCTCTCCTAAACAGCAGTGCAACACCACTGATAAGCAGCTGCCACATCGCACCCCAGAGGTGGCTGCATTTCAGTAGCAGGGCAAAGCGATTCCCGTAGACACAAAGAGCCAGATCCCATTGGAGCTATGTGGATTTACACCAGCTAAGGGTTTGGCGTGATGTTCGCAGAACATTTTGGGCGGAAAGGAGGCTAATACCAGAGCATCAGCCTATCACACAGCACTGCAGCGATCATAGTGGGGGAGACAGGTACAAAAGCAGCCTGGGAAACTCAAAATCAGCATAAGGGCTGGGAGCTCAGAGGCTGAAGTGTTGATCATCACCCTCCCTGATGGCTGCAGCACAGACAGAGGGATACAACACACAGGGGGAGTGGGGAGCAGTGGATGTCTCTTTTATAGACTATACTGTCTCAGCACGTTGCGGGCCTTGACTAAGTTAAACTCCCGGCTTGGAGCTGGTGCCTTTATGTACCTTTTACTTGCAGCCGCTCCTCACTTCTGCTGCCTGCCCGAGTAACTTATTGCAGGTATTTTGGCTTCCATTGCCAGGGGGCCATTTTCCCAGTGTTGGCTGTAATGTGAATGATATGTGACAATAGCTCCCCTGCTTCTCCCGGTGTCAGTGTGCTGCTACTGAGCACACACCGTCTCAATCCCATTAAAAGTAATGGAGTGAGATTGTCCAGGCCATTACTTTCAATGGCTCCGTTTCAGCCAGACAGCCTCAAGCGCCTGTATCCTCCAAATAGCAAGCGGGGTGGTTCCAACCTTCTCTGCTTCATTATCACATTCACGCACTCCAGAGCACCAGAGCTTAATTGGAAAGACCGCCGGGTTTGTGTCTGATTGACCTAAATGCTTCAGGAAAAGCACAAATATTCTTCGCACCTTTGACAAACATTTCTTTGCTCAGCAATTTTTTTTTGCATGGAAAGAAATTTCAGGGTAATGGGTTCTTCAAAAACAACCCTAAGTCCTTTTAAGAGAGCGAGGCGGAAAACACACACATACACCACCTGAAGGAAACACATTGTGAGGCCATTACATGCTCCGAAGGTGATGGCCCTACTTGGAGATTAAGAACATAAGAATGGCCCTACTGTGTCAGACCAATGGTCCATCTAGCCCAGTATCCTGTCTTCAGACAGTGGCTGTTGCCAGATGCTTCAGAGCGAACGAACAGAATAGGGCAATTATCAAGTGATCCATCCCTTCATCCATTCCCAGCATCTGGCAGTCAGAGATTCAGGGATAACCAGAGCATGGGGTTGCGTCCCTGACCATCTTGACTAATAGCCATTGATGGACTTATCCACTGTGAACTTATTCTTTTTTTAACCCAGTTATACTTTTGGCCTTTACAACATCCCTGACAATGAGTTCCACAGGTTGACTGTGCGCAAGAGCGGCAGGTTTGTATAAATTTTGGTGGTGGCCAAAATGGGTCCAAGTCCCGCCCCCGCATCCCCACACACACACCTGCCTAAGGCTCTGGGAGGGAGTTTGGGTGCAAGAGGGGTGTGGGCTCTGGGAGTGAGTTTGGGTGTGGGAGGGGTGCAGGCTCTGGGAGGGAGTTTGGGTGCCGCCTGTAGGCTGGGGCAAGGGGTTGGGGTGCAGGAGGAGGTGCGGGGGGCAGGCTCTGGGAGGGAGTTTGGATGCGGGGTCTGGGCTTTGGACTGGGGCAGGAGGTTAGGGGTGCGGGAGAGGGGTACGGTGCTTACTGCGGGCGGCTCCTGATTGCGACCCGCACACCCCTCTGGCAGCAGCTCCTAGGCGGGTGCTCTCCATGTGGCGCTGCCTGCAGGCACTGCCCCCGCAGCTCCCACTGGCCACAGTTCCCGGTCAATGGGAGCTGCGGAATCAGCTCTTGGGGCGGGGGCAGCGTGCGGAGTCTTCCCCCGCCCCTCGGGCCACATGGACATGCCAGCTGCTTCCGGGAGTGAAACAGAGCAAGAGTGGTCTGTGCTGTGTTAATAGGGTGGCCAGGTGTCCGGTTTTCAGCCAGAAAGTCCAGTCGAAAAGGGGACCTGACAGTGTCCAGTCAGATATACTGACCGGACACCCAAAGTCCTGTTACTGTAGGTGGGGAGTTGCCAGGTTATCACCCACACCAGGCCCTACTCAGCTGGGGCCGCTTCCTACCTGCATCAGGTAGCTGCAGCTCCCAGCCCTGGCTCTGCAGGCGAGTCCCTCCCAACCTGGACTGGGGGGACAGGGGGAGGGAAGAGGGGAAAAGCAGCGAGTTATGGGGTTAGGGGGGGAAGAGGAGAGAATGGGGGTGGGGCACTGGGGGAAGAGGTGAGGCAGGAGCGGGGCCTCAGGGAAGGGGCAGGGCAGGGGCAAGGCCTCAGGGGAAAAGGCGGGGGAGGGGAGGGGTCTGGGGGGAGGGGGCGGGGCAGGTGAGGTTCTGGCACTCCTGCTGAAGTGTCCAATTTTTAAATATTACAAAGTTGGCAACCCTCTGCTTTAATGAACTAGCTTTTCGTCTATGGGACCTACATTGAAATCCTGACTTATGTCACACAGGTGAAAATGAGTCTGAGGGGAATCTCATCCCAAACTCATATTTGAATGCACAGGTAAATCCCAAGACAACTGGGTAAGAGTGATAGTGTCAGCCAAGGTGGAGGCCAAGAAGTGAAGCAGCAGGGGGTGCTGTGGGACAGGATTGAGGGGCATTGGCAAAGCTATGTGGTGATCCTAAGACTGGACTAGCAGGGGGAGCTGCAGGACAGGAATGAGGGGCACTGGGAAAACTCAGAGTCAGTAGGTAGCCCTGGAATGGAAGAGTGGAGAATGCTGCAGGCCCTGGTTGTACTGGCAGTGGTGTGGGAACCCCAAACTGGAGTAGCAGGATGCAGTGGGGGAAACTAGCAATGGGGATGATTTAGTAGGGGGTGGTTTTAAATTCTAGGCTCCGTTCTTGTGGACACAATGGGTGGAATGGTTTTTAGGACCAGGAGATGGGCTGGTAGCCTGGGGTGGTGGGTGGAGAGCCTGGAAAAGGGTGTGGAAATAGGCATGGGAAGGAAGAAGCCAACAGGGGCACTGAGACTGGCATTACAGGCGGGGCACAGGGGAACTCAGTAATTGTGCTGTGGGGCCAGAAGCTGTGCAGATCTCCCCAGAGGTGACCCCAACCGGCTGGCCATGGCTCAGAGATAAAAAGCAAAGCAGCCGTTTCTAGGAAGTGCCAGTCCCTGCCTTTGCTGTAGGAAGGAACATGTCTGTGTGGTTCTGCTAGCTCCGTAGCAAGCAGTGAAATCCCACCTGGTAGGCAGTGCTGCTCAGTGACAGGCTGAATTACATTATATCTGGGCAGTTTCACACATCTGGCTATTGTGCTCTGGAGCACTGCTGCGGCTAAGGACACTGATGCAGAAGACGTAAAGGGGCCTGAGTGAGGAGTTGTTTTTTCCCCCTAGGGTTTAACACTTTGCTGATCAGTGAGTGGGCTGTCTGTGACTGGCAGCATGTGTCCTAGATCCAGATGTTAGCCAAGGTACCGGGCCTGATGGATGGATGAGCAGATGGGGGTAGTGACGGGTAGTGATCAATGGCTCCACGTCTAGTTGGCAGCCGGTATCGAGCGGAGTGCCCCAAGGGTCAGTCCTGGGGCCGGTTTTGTTCAATATCTTCATTAATGATCTGGAGGATGGTGTGGACGGCACCCTCAGCAAGTTTACAGATGACACTAAACTGGGAGGAGTGGTAGATACGCTGGAGGGTAGGGATAGGATACAGAGGGACCTAGACAAATTAGAGGATCGGGCCAAAAGAAATCTGATGAGGTTCAACAAGGACAAGTGCAGAGTCCTGCACTTAGGGCGGAAGAATCCCATGCACTGCTACAGACTAGGGACCGAATGGCTAGGCAGCAGTTTTGCAGAAAAGGGCCTAGGGATTACAGTGGATGAGAAGCTGGATATGAGTCAACAGTGTGCCCTTGTTGCCAAGAAGGCTAACGGCATTTGGGGCTGCATAAGTAGGGGCATTGCCAGCAGATCAAGGGATGTGATCATTCCCCTCTATTCAACATTGGTGAGGCCTCATCTGGTGTACTGTGTCCAGTTTTAGGCCCCACACTACAAAAAGGATGTGGAAAAATTGAAGAGAGTCCAGCGGAGGGCAACAAAAATGATTAGGGGCTGGAGCACATGACTTCTGAGGAGAGACTGAGGGAACTGGGATTGTTTAGTCTGCAGAAGAGAAGAGTGAGGGCGGATTTGATAGCTGCTTTCAACTACCTAAAAGGGGGTTCCAAAGAGGATGGATCTAGACTGTTCTCAGTGGTAGCTTATGACAGAACAAAGAGTAATGTCTCAAGTTGCAGTGGGGGAGGTTTATTTTGGATATTAGGAAAAACTTTTTCACTAGGAGGATGGTGAAGCAGTGAAATGGGTTACCTAGGGAGCTGGTGGAATCTCCTTCCTTGGAGGTTTTTAAAGTCAGTCTTGACAAAGCCCTGGCTGGGATGATTTAGTTTGGGACTGGTCCTGCTTTGAGCAGGGGGTTGGACTAGATGACCTCCTGAGGACCCTTCCAAACATGATATTCTATGATTCTATGATGCAGAATGGCAGGTCTGTAGTCCCGTTGCAAAGCGACGGCGATGCAGGACCCGATCCAGAGGCAACTGGAGTCGGGGAAGTCTTTGTGCTGACTTTAGTGGGCTCTGGAGCAAGCCCCCTAGTCAACAGGTATTTGGGGTGAGGGATGAAAGAGGGGAAAACCTGCTAACTTGTTGGGCCTGTTCCCCACCTCTTCGTTGGAGGGAAAATATGGAGGGAAAGAGGACAATTCTGCTCAAGCAAACTCTCCTGTTGTATAGGCACTAAGTGGAGCAGTCACTGTCTTTATAAGAGTGCGGGTGCGTGCCTGCCTGAGTGACTGTGTGCATATGTGTGTGTGAGTATGCACAGGGCAAGTGTGTGTTTGTGTACATCTGCACGTTGGAGGGTGGATGTATGCCTCTGTGTGAGCTGGCCCGCACCTGTGTGTATCTGAGTGTGTGTGTATGTGTGTATGGCTGTGTATCTCTCGGTGTGTGCATGTGTCTCTGAGTGTGGCACACACACATGTGTGCGTGTGTGTGTGTGAGAGAGAGCTAGTGTATGTCTGTGTGCATGGGATGCACTGGTGCAGCTCTGTGGAGACTGTGGAGGTCCACGCAGTGACGCTTCCATCCCCTCTATGCTGAGCTCAAAGGCCTGCTGAAGTGGTCCCCAGAGGACACAGCCGTTACTCACCCTGATATTCACATATGCACATGGCATCAAAGCAAACAGCCGCCACCTCAGCCGAGAACCCCCAGAAAGTGTGCACAGGGACAGTGGGGGTGCCTGCGGCCCCGACCCGCTAAGAGACTCAGGCAGAAAGAGAACAGCTCCCCCACCACTCACACACAGGACACAAGTGAGATGACTCCGCTCCAATTGTAATTCAATATCACGGAAGGTACTTTTCTGAGGCTTAATGGCTGCTGCTGACTTCTCTCAGCCTGAGGCTTAGCTATAAAGCAGCACCTCCCTGCTGTAGCAGACCAGGTAGGCTGCCTGCACAACCCTGGTTGAACCTGTCACTCAGGCAAGTCCCTCCATGGCTTGCCCCCATCATGATGCCCAGTTTAGCCAAAGATGTCGAGGTCCTGAAGCTTTCACCTCTGTCCAGTACATTTTTCAGCTGCTGGAGCAGAGTGCAGTAACTGTGGGATTAGCATCTTTTTCTCCACTGCACATTTCATCTGTAAACTAAGATTAAATACCTAGAGGAGAAAGCCACAGGAACAGGGAACTTTAATATTTTTCACTGCCGAGTTCACACGAATGAACAAACAGCTCAGATCTGAAGTCGGAGGTCGGAGGTGGCTTGTGGAAAGAGCTTTCCGCGTGTGCCAGTTCAAGGGACCTGACTTGGAAAAGCTTCTCTCCCGCTTTGACAGCCGAGACACCTTCAACCTCTCGCAAGCCATAAGGCTGGTGTCTCTGCCCTGGAAGGAAACACCCACCATCCCCGCCAAAGTGAGACAAGGAGGAAGGGTGTGGAAACACCATATGGATACAAGGTGAAATAAATCAGGAGTAGGAGCAGAGTTGGGCTAGTGAATCAGACCATTGGTCTGTCTGCTCTTGAGTCCTGCCTCCAGTAGTTGCCAACAACTTCAGAGGAAGTCGAGATTTCTCCATAAAGTGCCGTTAGTACACAACTATGGTACTCATGAAAAGGTCAGGGGGTCCTGACTGCTGTGGGAGAGCCACTTATGCCCTGAAGCCTGTGGCTTGATTGACCTTATCCTGGCATGAAAACCTATTAAGATTCATGAAATTATCCAGCCTATTTAAAATCCAGATGCCCCACCTGGACCGCTATGTATCATGCAAGGAAACTCGGAGCTTCTGGACTCATGCACATTGTGTCCTACATGGCTGAGGTGTGAACTCTACTCTGTTCTCCGTGACGTTTGAGATATGGTGGTCACCTTATGGTTCTAGGCGTCTCCCATGAAATAGCTGAGAGCCATCAGTTGTAGAGCTTGTCTAAAGGACTGCATTGGCTAAGCTAGTTATTATGGTGCCTTAAAATCCATTAATCCGTCCCTACTATACCACCATGGTCCCTATTTATTTTGATTTCATCATGTAAACATAGGTGGCGCTAGAGCTACTGGAGGCTCCGCCCCCTCCCCTCGCAATCTACCAGCTCACCATCTTTTTTCTGGTTTTGGCTGTGCCACCCCACACGCATGCCCAGCTTGGCGGGCGAAGTTCCGCGTCCGGTGGCGCAAGGGCCAGAAAGGGAGCAGGGCGGGGCAACACAGTGGGCAGGATCCCGCCATCACGAAAATGTGTGCATCAAGTAATGCTGTGGCGGGCTCCTCTGAAATCTGCAAGGAGCGAGAGCCAACGGGCCAGAGTGAGGAGCCGGGCCCAGGCCAGCAGGAAAGCAGCTGCCACAATCGGGAGAGTGTGGGGCGGGTCACTCTCCAAGCACACCCTGGCTACCTATTCAGTTTCACTCAGCCTTCCCAAAGCACACTGTCACCCACTGCCTACGCACATAAACATCAAAGGATGTGAACCTCGGGTCATGGCGCCCGGCCACATTACTAAAAATACCACCCAGTGGAGGCTAAACCAATGGCGGTAGCAAACCAACTAGTCCTTTCTCTGCACAAAAGCAGCCAGTCAGCATGAATGTCCTTTGGCTGACCTCCTGCTAACACCCACCACCACCACAAGGTACCGAGTAGGTCAATGCCGTAGGGTCACCAGGCAGCCACTCCTCATTCATGGAAAGAGTCACCCCGCCCCCACAAGCATAATGGAATTTGCAGAGGGGTCACCGCAGCAGAAGTCAGGGCTGAGTAGCTGGTGCCACAGTATCATATTCAGCCATAACCGTCTCCTGCCTCGTCACTGGTCTTGCACATAGGCTGGGCATGCATGTTCTGTCTGCATGGAAAATCTGGCGTGCTTTTATCACCCTTGCGGGGGGAGAATAATTTATCCTCGTCCACACTGGCAACGAAAGGGCGTGAGCTGAAACCATTTCCGAGATTTTGTTCTGCATCTAATTTTTTTAAAAAATAACAGTTTCCCAGAATTCATGGTGCTGTGGAGACCTTGGGCACCCTGCTCTGCAAATCTCCTACCTGCAGTCATCTTCAAACAAAAGAAAAGGAGCATATTGTACAAGCAAAAACCACTCTCTTAAAGGTTCAGTTCAAGAGTGTGTTTTAGCGGCCGTCACACTGACCCAGTGCAGGGTGCTTGGATTAAGAACATAGTCAGGTGGCATTGAAGGAATAATGATGTTATCTATAAGACATATCTTATCTATAAGACACAGGAAGCCTGACTTAGGTCCTTTCCTTGAGCTATCTTCAAAAGAACACCAACAAAAATAAACTCCTGTGTGAGAGCTGTGATTAGTCCCGAACAGATTCTGCTAGAACGACACAACGTTCCAAGCAGGCAAGAGGATTTGGGGCAAATCAGGGGTACTTCAGAAGTAGCAGAGAGCGTATCTCGGCAGGGTTTGGGGTTCAGCCTTTGGGAGTTCCTCTGGGCCATCTGGAACTCTAGAATCAGCAACAAGCATTCCGGGATGAGTTTCCCTAGCTGTATTTCAGCATGTCTAGTCCTGCCTGGAGCCCCAGAATTGACTAAGCGGTGGAAACTCTCCAAAAAGGAACTGATCTGGACATTCCTGTGTGTCTTCGCTTCTAAAAATAAGCAAGACTTGGGACACGGGATGATGTGTATTGTTTAGAACTGGTTTGCCCGTTCCTCCTCTGCACACAATGGGGAAGCCTGGGGAGAAGGCCAGATGAATGCCCTGCATATACGTAGGCTTGGCAGAATTTAATTTTAATTTTTTTGCAATTTTGATGATTAGTATTTATTTTTATTTTAAATTCCATCCATTTTTAACCATTTTAATTCTGACAGTTGCAGGAAATTAACAGAGGAGGAGTTGGGGTTGGGGCGAGGGCGGTGCTGACACTGGGGTTTCAGGGAGCTTCCTGCATATCCGAGGGGCCCAAGACACCTGGGCACAAGATGCAGGGAAGGCTGTGGGTCTGACTGAGCAGAGCAAAGACCCCCGGCCAGGGATGAAATGAGGAGTTATGAGTCCCTGGCTGTGGGGCTGCAAAGGGCTCCGCACCCGATCCCTGCAAGCACAAGTCTAGGGCGGTGGGCGGGGAGGAACGAGGCTGCACTACGCCCCGACTGTTACCGATGGATATTTCTTTTGTTGATTTCAGTAGGTCAGCAGAAATTGACGTTTGCAGACATCTATCGATTGAAATCAAATCCTGCCAAGCCTACACATCAATATTTTGCTACCTCCAGCCTCTTCCAAGCACAGAACTTCGGTGCTTTCAGGAATAAGGATGTAGGACCTTCCATGGGAGAGAGGAGAGATCTTCCAGAGAGAATTCCCTTCTCCATGCGATCCCAGTAGGCAAGCTCCTTGTTAACTCTTCTGCACATCGTTGGGGGCGGGGGGTTGTTGCCCATGTAAAGACTGAGAAAGAACTGAATAAGGTGTGAAGGACGGAGACCACTGAAAACTGCTGCTAACTATTCCACTGAAACTAGGCAGTCAATAATACTTAGTTCTGAGGTAGACCACAAAGCACACTGCAGAGAAGGGTCAGTATCATTATCATCATTTTATAGATGGAGGAACTGAGAATTGAGTTGGCTAAGATCACACAGCAGGGAATAGATCCCAAGTTTTGGAGCATTCTATTCTATTCCAAAGTTCTTAACTGCACTTCCTGCTAACCATTGAACTTCACTGCTTCCTCTATATAACATTTCAGGAAACTAGCATATACTTTCTATAACTTTATGACTCATTTTAAAATAAATCTCTCCTCCCAGTACCTGCCTGAACCTGAGTGCAGGACCTCACCTTTCTGTGTTTTCTCAGCCCATCACGCACCTCTCAAACGGCACAATGGACTGAATTCATAGATTCAAGGACTGGAAGGGACCTCGAAAGGTCATCGATTCCAGTCCCCTGCCCGCATGGCAGGACCAAATACTGTCTAGACCATCCCTGATAGACATTTATCTAACCTATTCTTAAATATCTCCAGAGATGGAGATTCCACAACCTCCCTAGGCAATTTATTCCAGTGTTTAACCACCCTGATAGTTAGGAACTTCTTCCTAATGTCCAACCTAGACCTCCCTTGCTGCAATTTAAGCCCATTGCTTCTTGTTCTATCCTTAGAGGCTAAGGTGAACAAGTTTTCTCCCTCCTCCTTATAACACCTTTTAGATACCTGAAAACTGCTATCATGTCCCCTCTCAGTCTTCTCTTTTCCAAACTAAACAAACCCAATTCTTTCAGCCTTCCTTCATAGGTCATGTTCTCAAGACCTTTAATCATTCTTGTTGCTCTTCTCTGGACCCTTTCCAATTTCTCCACATCTTTCTTGAAATGCGGTGCCCAGAACTGGACATAATACTCCAGCTGAGGCCTAACCAGAGTAGAGTGGAAGAATGACTTCTCGTGTCTTGCTCACAATACACCTGTTAATACATCCCAGAATCATGTTTGCCTTTTTTGCAACAGCATCACACTGTTGACTCATATTTAGCTTATGGTCCACTATAACCCCTAGATCCCTTTCTGCCGTACTCCTAGACAGTCTCTTCCCATTCTGTATGTGTGAAACTGATTTTTTCTTCCTAAGTGGAGCACTTTGCATTTGTCTTTGTTAAACTTCATCCTGTTTAACTCAGACCATTTCTCCAATTTGTCCAGATCATTTTGAATTATGACCCTGTCCTCCAAAGCAGTTGCAATCCCTCCCAGTTTGGTATCATCCGCAAACTTAATAAGCGTACTTTCTATGCCAATATCTAAGTTGTTCATGAAGATATTGAACAGAGCCGGTCCCAAAACAGACCCCGGCGGTACCCCACTCGTTACGCCTTTCCAGCAGGATTGGGAACCATTAATAACAACTCTCTGAGTACGGTTATCCAGCCAGTTATGCACCCACCTTATAGTAGCCCCATCTAAATTGTATTTGCCTAGTTTATCGATAAGAATATCATGCGAGACCGTATCAAATGCCTTACTAAAGTCTAGGTATACCACATCCACAGCTTCTCCCTTATCCACAAGACTCATTATCCTATCAAAGAAAGCTATCAGATTGGTTTGACACGATTTGTTCTTTACAAATCCATGCTGGCTGTTCCCTATCACCTTACCACCTTCCAAGTGTTTGCAGATGATTTCCTTAATTACTTGCTCCATTTTCTTCCCTGGCACAGAAGTTAAACTAACTGGTCTGTAGTTTCCTGGGTTGTTTTTATTTCCCTTTTTATAGATGGGCACTATATTTGCCCTTTTCCAGTCTTCTGGAATCTCTCCCGTCTCCCATGATTTTCCAAAGATAATAGCTAGAGGCTCAGATACCTCCTCTATTAGCTCCTTGAGTATTCTAGGATGCATTTCATCAGGCCCTGGTGACTTGCAGGCATCTAACTTTTCTAAGTGATTTTTAACTTGTTCTTTTTTTATTTTATCTGCTAAACCTACCCCCTTCCCATTAGCATTCACTATGTTAGGCATTCCTTCAGACTTCTCGGTGAAGACCGAAACAAAGAAGTCATTAAGCATCTCTGCCATTTCCAAGTTTCCTGTTACTGTTTCTCCCTCTTCACTAAGCAGTGGGCCTACCCTGTCTTTGGTCTTCCTCTTGCTTCTAATGTATTGATAAAAAGTCTTCTTGTTTCCCTTTATTCCTGTAGCTAGTTTGAGCTCATTTTGTGCCTTTGCCTTTCTAATCTTGCCCCTGCATTCCTGTGTGAATCTCACATGCTGCATTGGGGGCTGGGGATGCTGAAAGGGAGTTTCTGTGTTTCTGAGTTCCAAGTTTCTGAGCTGTGGTCCTGGAGGGTTAATGCAAGCCTCTCTGTTCACTTTTAGAATGTATTTATTTGTCATTTTTGGGTTGACGTTTGTATTGTGCTAAGCTGGTACCTCAAATGCTCTAGTTTAAAATTAACTAGTCAATCCTTGGTTTAAAAATAAATATATCAGATCACCTTTAACAAAATAAACACAGGATTTTCCATTCTGGATTATATGCTGTATTTTCCCATGTACCTGCTATGGTTTTATTTTCTGCATGCTACACCTTTAAATCACTAAGGACTCTTCTGTCTGCAGAGACAGATGGCTGTTTGTGTTCAGTTCAGTGCAGACTGCTGCAGAGGGGACACACACACTGTGCTCTCCTTCGCTGGCAATTTACTTGTGTTCTTTCTGAGGCATCTGAACTAGGGGTCAAAAAGGCATGTTGCTGGTTGAGTGTTGAGAGAACAAAAAGGGTTAGATATCCAAAATCACAAAGGACAGATAGGGACCTGATCCACATGGAAAGTCAATGGGAATTGAGTGCCTCATTCCTATTTGTGGGAAAGTCTTTGGTTGCTAAATGGAAAAAAAGCCCAAACAAACAGAAGAGGTTGGACCATTGGTCCCTCTATTGGGACAGTAGCTAACAGAGATGCTTTAGGAGATGGAGTAATGCCACCACATAACCGATTGTGCACCAGGTAACTAGAGCCCTCCTTTCTTCCTTCTCATGTTGGCCTCTAAAAATCCTACAGAAAGAGAGGGGTTTCCATTGCATTTCCAAGGAGCAAAGGAAGATGTGCTGGGAATGCTGATCGACTGGCAGGGGCTATCTGCCTTTCAAAGGACGTTGCACACCATTGTTTTAATCAATAATTTATTATTTCCTTCGTGTTTTATATCCTCCTGTTTATGATGTGTAAATAGGGATTTCCAGTATCAGAGGGGTAGCCGTGTGAGTCTGAATCTGTAAAAAGCAACAGAAGGTCCTGTGGCACCTTTAAGACTAACAGAAGTACTGGGAGCATAAGCTTTCGTGGGTAAGAACCTCACTTCCTCACACCCGAGCTAGCTTTAATCTAGCTAGCTTGGGTCCACGGCAGGGAAGCCCCGGTAGCACAGTCTGTGCTGCTGCAACTTCACATGCAACTTCTCTTGCATCTGAAAAAGTGAGGTTCTTACCCACAAAAGCTTATGCTCCCAATACTTCTGTTAGTCTCAAAGGTGCCACAGGACCCTCTGTTGCTTTTTAGGGATTTCCAGTGATCTGAATGTGTTCGTTAAATGTAGCTGATATGCAGCATGTGAAAGCTGCTGGCTGGCCCCACAGGCCTTTCGGGAAAAGGAGCAGCTGCTTCCGTCACAAAGATATTTTCACGAGCAAATGTGGAAAGGAAAGGAAAGGAAAGGAAAGCACACAACGGCACAGAGGTCTAAGTGGGACTCCATGCACAGAAAACAGGGAGCATGTCTAATGCTAGGATCTTGTGAACATCATTGTGAAGGAAATGTTAAATACTGTTATAACCTTACATGGAAACGCTGCTTACACAGAATAGAGGAAAGAACTCTCGCCTCTTCTTTGAAAGGCATTCGTGGACCTCTCTGAGGCTCTCTCTGCTTTATCTTTGAGAAAGGGTGGTGTAACGAGAACTCCCATCCTTTGCAGTAAAAAGACTTTTGTCCCGTTCCTGTCTATTTGAGGAGACGGAAATCGAGGTCTTGACCCATTGTGGCCATCAAAAATCTCATGGCACTGTTCACAGGAGGAATAATAACGATGCTACTTCGCCCTTCTATAGCAGCCTTTCGTCCATTGATCTCAAAGCACTTATAAAGACAGGTAAGTATTCTCAACCCCACTCGGGGTTACTGAGGCATAGAGCAGTGACGTGCCCTGGTTAAGACAGTGGAAGATCTAAGAACAGAACACAGAGCTCTCAGTCGGTGTAAACGTAGGGTCTGTCTACATTGCTGTCACAGGGTGTGACTGCAGCTTGTGTAGACACACCCGAGCTAGCTTTAATCTAGCTAGCTTGGGTCCACGGCAGGGAAGCCCCGGTAGCACAGGCTTCAGTGTGGGCTGTTCAAGCCTGCCCAGAGCCCTCGGTTATTACTCAGGCAGCTAGCCCATGCCGAAGTCTGTGCTGCTGCAAACTTCACTGCACTGTACCTGAGCGAGCTAGATTGAAGCTAGCTGGGGTACGTCCACACAAGCTGCAGTCATGCCCTGTGATTGCAGCACAGCCAGTCCCTAGCGGGTTTACACTGCCACCTGTCACTAGAGTATCTAAGGCTACGTCTACCCTTGGAGCTGGGGGTGTGGGTCCCAGCTTGAGGAGACACAAGTGTTAGCGCTCCTCGAGCTAGGATGCTAGAAATAATAGCGTAGCTGCAGTAGCTAGCTGTCCTGAGTACAAATCTGCCCAGGCACCATGGATGGCTGTGTCGGGCGGCTAGCCCATAATGCTACTCACTGCTGCTAGGGTTACCCTGGCACTACTACGATTTTTAGCATGCTACCTCTGAGACGTGAGCTCTTCACCTCTATCTGCCTCTATCAACCAAGCAGAGGGATAGCTCAGTGGCTTGAGCACTGGCCTGCTAAACCCAGGATTATGAGCTCAATCCTTGAGGGGGCCACTTAGAGCTCTAGGGCAAAATCACTACTTGGTCCTGCTAGTGAAGGCAGGGGACTGGACTTGATGACCTTTCAAGGTCCCTTCCAGTTCTAGGAGATAGGATATCTCCATTTTTTTTAAACTCTTTCTACATCAGTTGGCAAGTAACCTCACTTCTCCACACCTCTCTGAAAAATAGGTGCAACACTCTTCATCTTCTCTCAAAGGGGCCTAGACATTCCATTCTGAGTGCTTGTAAAACGCTTTGACATGATATCAACGTACAAGGGATTGTTATTCCTCGCCTCCCCTTAGCTGTCGTGTGGTGTTATTGTGCCGCGTCTAACAGCTGTTGCGTTCCAGCTCGGAGCTGCCTGCTCCTCGGCCCTGAATTGAGTCTTCAAACAGAAATGGATAAATATCTCAATAAATAAAGTAGACAGACAGCTGCATCAGCCTAATCAGTCGGGTAATGTCTGGGAAGCGCTTGGAAGTCCTTCTGTAGTAAAGGCACTATATTAATGTAAATGGTGATGATAATCATTAAATGCCTTCTGCATCTTTGAAACCTACTGATGGAACATGATACAAGTTGGGCATCTGGTTTTCAGCCTTTATAGGCTGGGGAAAAAAAATCAGGGAGGTGTATTTTTGGCAAATAAACGTGATCCCATAAAGCCTGGCCTGATTCCAACTTGCCTAATAGCATTTCTCCTCTCTAAGCTCCCTCTGTCACTTCAAGTGCACACAGGATTCTTCAATCCCTCTCCTCAGTGCCCCGTGGCAGAGTGGGCTTCTCTTTGCTATTGACCTCAGGGGTGCATGGATAACGCAGGGAGGCAGCATGGCCTAGAAGGCAGGATGCTGAATTGGGAGTCAGGACAGCTTGGTTGCATCAGCCCCGTTGCATAGAGGAGGAAAAGTGAGCTATGGGGATATGACTTACTCAGGGTCCCCAAGTGCATCAGGTCGGGTCTCCAGATAGGTGAGCATAGCTACAGTGTGAAAAATTCACACCCCTGGGCGCCACATCATAGCTAGGCTGACTTCACCCCTGGTGTAGATGCGGGTAGGTCAATGAAAGACTTCTTCTGCCATCAACCTAGCTACGGCCACTCAGGGAGGTGGATTAACTATGTCAATGGAAAACCCTCTTTCCTCGCGGTGGGAAGTGTCTACCCTACGGCAGAACAGCTGCAGCACTGGAGCTGTAGTGCCTGGAGCATAGTCATGGCCTCAGTGGCAGAAGGCTAGAACCCTGGTGTCTTGATTCCCAGAGCCCTGTTCTAAACCCCAGAGCTTAGGGTGTATTATGCCTCACAGGAAGTGCAGCCCATGCTGGGGGAGGGCAGCTCCTGAATTCTGCTCCTTGTCCCTGGAGCAACTGACACCAATCCCAGGGACTGCTCCAAGTTACATGTGCTATGCATGCCCCTTGGGGACTGCTCTGGGGCCCAGCATAGCTGCAGTGTGCTGTGCTCCGGCCACACCAGAACTGCCCGACAGCCCAGGTCAGCCCTGTGCTAGGGCCTGCACCCGTGGGTGGAATGGGCTGCTCCAGCAGCCCTCCATTAGTGAGGGAAACCCCTTGATGCAAAGGATATCACCCTGGGTGCAGGGAATATTCTGCTACATTTACAGCCCCTTTACGCTGCCTGTAGTGGGGACAGAATCAGACCTCAATGCTACTCCTTTACAGTCACAAACCTGTTAGTTATTCATCTGTGGTCCTCCCTCCATCGCTGACTTCACAGCACGCAGGGCTGGGAACATAGCACCAATGGGAGCAGCTGGTACAAGCCACTGAATCAAAAATATTGGCTCTGCTTTATCTATCTGAAGGGGCATAGTCTAGGAGATGTTAATTTAACATATTTCTACCTCCTGAATGGCTTTTGCTTTTCACTAAATTGAAAGCACAGTACAATATATGTGACTGATTAGGCTGTGTAATACAGTCCCTGCAAATTTAGATTAGGCATGATTATAACTTAAATAAAATAGTTTGAACACAGTTCTTATAGCCATCTATCTTTCCTTCCCTTCATACTGCAAGATGGAAAGTGAATGTGAGGAACAGAGGGCTTTGTCAGCAGAGCCAGTCTGGAGGAGGATCATAGGCACAAGGCTTTCACTTGCCCCCTGCAGGACACAGAACCAGAGAAATTCAGGGCGGGAAGGGACTCGAGAGGTCATCTAGTCCAGCCCCCTGCACTCAGGCAGGACCAAATAAACCTAGACCAGCCATGACAGCTGTTTGCCCAACGTATTCTTAAAAATCTCCAGTGGCAGGGATTCCACAACCTCCCTAAGTAACCTATTCCAATGCTTAACTATCCTTACAGTTAGAAAGTTCTCCCTAATATATAACCAAAATCTCCTTTGCTGCAAATTAAGCCAGATATATCTTGTCCTACCTTCAGTGGACATGAAGAACAACTGATCATTATACTCTTTCGGACAGCCCTTAACATATTTGAAGACTGTTATCAGGTTCGCCCCTCAGTCTCCTTTTCTCAAGACTAAATATCCCCCGTTTTTTTTAACCTTTCCTCCTAGGTCAGGTTTTCTAAACCTTTTATCAGTTTTGTTGCTCTCCTCCGGACTCTCTCCAATTTATCCAACATCTTTCCTAACGTGTGGCACCCAGAACTGGACCCAGTACTCCAACTGGACCCAATACACCGGTGCTGAGTAGAGTGGAACAATCACCTCCCGTGTCTTATATATGACACTCGTGTTAATACACATCAGAATTATATTTGTCTTTTTTGCCCCTGTAACCACATTTTTGGCTCATATTCAATTTGTGATGCACTGTAGCCCTGAGATACTTTCCCACAGTATTACCACCTCTCCAGTTATTCCCCAATTTGTATTTGTACATTTGATTTTTCCTTCCGAAGTGTAGTACTTTGCACTTGTCTGCACTGAATTTCATCTTGTTGATTTCATAACAATTCTCCAATTTTTCAAGGTCATTCTAATCCTCACCTCCGAAGTGCTTGCAACCCCTCCCAGCTTGGTGTCATCTGCACATTTTATAAGCATACTCTCTACTCCATTAGCCAAGTCATGAATGAAAATATCAGCTGGTATGGGACTCAGGACTGACCCTTGCGGTATCCCACTACATATGACCACCCAGTTAGACAGTGAGCCATTAGTAATTACTCTTTGAGTATGGGTTTTCAACCATTTTGGGACCCCATCTTACAGTATGTTCATCATGAACAACTTCCATTAGGAGAACAGCGCCCCTGTAACGCTGGGATGGAACGGTACATGGAATAGGAATGCTCCTTCTGCCTCTCCTGCCTTTGGAAATGGATGGTGCCAGGAGGGTCACTTGATGCAGCCATGGCTCATGGGGTTAAGATCTTACCAGGTCTTACAAGCTAAACAGTTGATTCTAGTCAGCATCTGGACAGAAGACCTTCAGTAAAAGCCCAGGGTTCTGCAAGAAGTCCAAATTTGCAGTAAACTTTTCACAATCTGGGCTGAGCTTTGACTAGATAACAAACCGTGAACCCAGGTGAGCCGGCTAGCAAACAAGCCCCAAATCAGGCCCCTGAGCACTACATGTGGGCCACTGTATGTGTCCCATTGCTGTTCCATCAGCCATACACAATCCAGCTCAGCTGCCTTACCTGCATAGGAAGAGAGGGGGCTGCAGTAGAGGGAAAGCCCACAGCATGCTCAAAAACCAGCTGGTGTCTTTGCTAAGCTCGTAAGCCTGGAGATCTTGGAGGAGATGACTTAAAACCCAAACAATGTTGACCACCTGAGGAACAATGGGTTTGCCCAACCTCGGGTCCCAGCCGTTTATGAGAACTACATGTTGCGTCCATCTTTCCTGTTGCTAGCAATACATTTTACATTTTTGGATGCCTTGGTCATTACCTTCATGGAACCATACAAATTAGAGATGGAAAAGACCTATGAGGTTATGAATGTCTACCCAGGGGCCCCAGGCCAGTGCAAGATGGATCCCTTCAGCATATATTTTTGAGCACCTTTCTCAGTCTAGTTTTAAATGACTCAAACGATGGGGTGAGGAATCAATTACTCAGTTAGGGGGAAAGGTGGGTTGTGTTACAGGAATGCTCTACAGCTGTATATAGAGAATATGTAACATTACTTTGGGGTTTTTTAGAACCACTGAAACTTGTTGCTGTGCCCTGACAATGGTTTCCTTTGTGCTGTTCTTTACATCACCTCTTAAGAGTTTAGATGGGTTAGTGGCAAGAAGCTGAATAGATTTTCCATCTCTTCCCATGCACCGATTATTCACACCATGGTAGCTCTCATCATTAGGAAATTTCACTTATTAGGGTTTTTTTCCTTTCCACCGTTCCATGTAAGCACGCCTCCCTTTACAGCACAGCCGAGCGCGGCACCTTAGGGAACATCTTACAAAGAGATGAAGAACCACGTAGGGCAAAGATGACATTTCAGGGAAAAAGGGGCGATGAGAGAGCTCCACTAGGCTGCAAAAAGGGAACACACCGACTTAATGAACTGTAAATGGCTGACCTCCGGGGGACCCCAATAAGTTACCACTTACTAAACCATTAAAACCTCCTAAGCAGGAGAGCAGATAAAACTGAAGGTGATTACAGCTCTTGCAATCAAGGAGCATTAGACAACGGGCTGCAGATGGGCTCACAGTGCATTAGTTAGAAATGCACTAAGCTGATCAGAAGAAAGGTGCAGGGGGCTAGCAGCAGCCCCCTGGAAGGGCTGAAGGGGGCTCCCCCATGCGGGCCCTGAATACTGAAGGCAAAGGCAAAGGCAAGGTGGGCGTGGCTCCAGTGCTGGCTGTCCTGGGCTGGTGCAGACTGAGAGGATTTGCAGCACTTTTCCAGAGGATCGAGTTATCCAAGTCCGTCCTGCTGCTTAGAAACCAGCATTGGGTGTTATTACCTCTGATGTGCTGCCCTCTCTCTGGGAATGTGCAGAGAGGATCTTTGACTCAGCTTGCGTTACATGCACCGTTGTATATCCTATCTGGCATGTTGGCAGCGAGAATTTGTTTCCCCACAATACACGCCCCCGCACACATACAGAACAGCCCTCCTTTCCCCCCCACAGAGTACCCTTCCATATACACACACACACACACAACCACACAGCCTACCCCCTCGCACACAAAGTACCACACACATACACAACTTTGCACACAGAGTACTAGTCACATACAAACACACCAGCTACCTCCTGCCCCCAACGCGACTTTCCACAGCCCCAAATACACACACATGCACATACACCCAGGACTCTCCACAAACCTAGAAGTCCACTCACACACACACACACACACGCACACACACAGTTCTCCACAAACCTAGTGTACCACTCAGACATACACACAGCTTTGCATACACCCACACAAAGTAACACACCCACACATGCATACACACACAGGGTACTACACACACACACACACGACTCTCCACAAACCCAGAGTACCACACACACATGCACACAGATATGGATATACCTACATCCACACAAAGTACTGCACACACACGCACGCGCACCCCCCCACACACCCTCACACACAGAGTACCATAATCCTTCAGCATACACAAGGAGTATCATGTGCATGCACAATACCACATACACACTCTTTTTACTGTGTTGCCTTAATTGCCTGTAATTGTCCCTCAGTAGGGGCACATAATAAACTTTGCAGGACGAGGGAATGATATAATTTGGGTAAAGGTAGGGCTGGATTAAGGCTAAACTGACAGTGACTGTAACCTTCGGAAATGAAGGTCAGCGCCGGTGCTTTGGGATGTGATTTGCTGCCATTTCTGCCTTGATGAGAAAGTACTGGAGGGGATAATTACTCACAAGTCACCAGTGTCCTGGCTCCATGCAGCTGAAGCCTAAGACACAAGCACGGTGTGGGGAGGCGTCTCCAATGGACGGTCTCTGCCCAGTCCTGCTGTAGCGGTGGTGGGGAGGAGAGAGAAAGAGGCTACCTGACTTCAGTCCTCAGTGCACTTGCAGCAGACATCCAAGGAGATGCACGGTAGGCTGAGCATGGCACATCCTGCTGGTTAAAGGACACCAGAATATGTGAGTGTGGGATGGATGGACCTGCTCATGCAACTCCCCTGACTCTGACGGGAAGACCAGCTGTGTCACTCAGAGCAGAACTCAGACAAGCATTTTATGTTCTGGGATGGACAGCAGCACCAAGAAAGGAATATTAGTATTAGTATTTGCTAGAGTTAGTCATCAGGGTAATTCCTGCGCAAGCCCCACAGCTCTGCCAAAGCACCTCACAGACCTACCCTGCAACACCCCTGCTTTTCCCGCCAGGGTCCTTCACAATCCAGCCCCTCAATCCCGACTCTCTGGACCACTTTGCTATTGCAGTCCTGAGTTCACTCCACCACAGCTCAGCCAATGCACCTCACTCAGAGCCTGTGACATGCCCTGATATTCCAGTCCTGGCTTCCCGCACAGAACTCGGCCAAGGCACCTCACTCCCCGGCCCCCAGTTCAGCCCAGCCAAAGCACCTTAGTTCATGATCAGCAGAGCCCTCTGCTATTGCACTTCTGGGTGCCCACGCTAAAGGGGGCAAATGCTGTGACAATTTACCATCACAGACTCCTCCGCCCATTCCCAGGGAGACAGCAATGAAAAGAGGCTACTTGGAAAGAAAAGAAATTTACTTAGCGAGAGCTCACTCCAGCTTAAGGTAGGAATGTGCCCTCACAGCTACAGAGAGACACTCTCATTTAACTGACAATGGTGCTGGGGTAGTGTATCTGCGGCTGGAAGATTGAGACCCATAGAGCAAGTAAAGCTGAACCTGACCTCACAGAGTGCCCCTGACTTCCCAACACGTGCCTTTTGGGCTGCACATATTATGGCTTCCCATGTTAGAAATGAACATGAGCACGGCCATACTGGGTCAGATCAATGGTCCATCTAGCCCAGGATCCTGTCTCCCGACAGTGGCTGGTGCCAGATGCTTCAGAGGGAATGAACAGAACAGGGCGATTATTAAATGATCTATCCCCTATCATCCAGTCCCAGCTACTGGCAGTCAGAAGCTTAAGGACCCCCAGAGAATGACCCAAAATGCACCTCTCTGCTATTACATGGTGTGTCTAATCCATGTGAAGCAAACAAAGGATACAAATTCTAGACAAATCACATACACAGAGGTAAAGTGAACACATACACACACCATCTAACAACGGCACTTAGAGATTTACATCTTTTCTTTGGTTTCCCATTTGCAAGGAAATTCTCTGCTGGTGTAAATGGCAAAAATCCATAGGAGTCAATGGAGCTGGGCCCATTTTACCCCCAAAGAGAATTTGGTCCATGATTTCCAGCCATGCAATCGTGCCAGGTAAGCTGTGCATGAAGGACTCAAAAATGCTAGGGACCAATTTGCAAAAGATCTTTTTTGCAGGGACAAAGGCTGAGGAGCTGGTGCAGGCCGGGCTTGGAGCTGTCATATTTACAGGTTCCCCATTGTGTCCAGGGATTCTCATCACAGCGTCTCCCCACCAGTTCACTAGGTAATTTCCTGACTCATCAGTCACCACCTGCCTTATTCAGCCATTGTGAACTGGTGACTCGAAAATTGCCTTTATTTAGTTCTGTTATCAGGAGCTCGCAGAGCCTTTCTGCTTTCCACTCCAGTTGCTTTCAGTCCAGCCGTGGGATGCAGGAACATCACAACAGCCTGCGAGGCTGACAAACCCCCGCATGCCTCCCGAGAAAAAACAGGGATGTCACGAGAATGTGCCAACACTTAAGTGCAGCACACACAGCCAGTCAAGCGTGCAAACACTTACTCCGTGAACGTGCTCCTTTATTATAGTTTTGCACCAACAGCAAGAGCTCTCCTCAGTCTAGTCTGGCGGTAATGTGACCAAGGTTTTCCTGAATACTTTCAGGTCCAGATCCGCAGCGCGTGCAAATGGATGCAGCTCCTTTGACTTCAGAGGAGCTACACAGATTTACACCCACTGAGCATCTGGCCCTTAGATTAGTGGAACTAAACAGATTACTTGGCTTGTATGTTGCAGTCTTTGACTGTCCCGCTATAGAGACTAATTCTGTTCCCCCCGCACAATTAATGACTAATTTGGCCTCAGGATCTGGAGGATCAGTTGAGGATCAACAGTAACACAATGCAACTAGTTTACAATGCACCAAATTCACAAATCACACAGTGTGTTCCCAGTGCAATACATGTGCAGTGTAATGCAAGTTGTTCACAACACAAATCAAGGTGCTTACTCCCGTGGACTCATTGCATCCCATTTGCAACACAACGCAACACAACAGGATTTGCAATGCAAGGCATAATGTACACAGTGCAATGTGTTTGCCACTCCTCTGTGTCAGAGGAGAATGCGAATGGGCTGAGTCCCTAAATCCTCAGCAGACCCTGCATCAATGCCCAGACACATTCTCACCTCCTCCACAAGCTGGCTGGAGCTAAATGGACCCACCTATCAATAAAACTCAGCCGTTATTAGCTGGAATTTTAGCACAGGGCTTTCACAGCAGAAGCTGCGTTGACTCAGCAGATATGACAGCAAGCTGTACATAGCAACAAGGATCCACTAGTGCCTGAGTTTAGGTGAGTCATTGGAGTTTGAGGCCCACTTTCCCCCAGCCCAAGAGTGAGTCTGAAACACCCCATCAGATGGTGTCAGAGCAGAGGACTCCCTTCTCTCCCCAACACATCTGCCAAGTTTCCTGACCCCCATCCAGCGTTGGGCCCCCAGAGGCATCTTCCTGCTGGCAAGGAAGGCTGGCCGGGACTCTGTCTCATGCTAAACAAGCACGGCTCCTCAAGGAAGCAGCGTGGTTAAGAGGATGGGGAGGGACTCGGAAGGAGGAGACCTGGGTTCTCTTTCCATTTCTGCTGCTCACTCTGGATAAGTCACATTCCCTCACTGGAGGTCAGACTCCTCATCTATGCAATGGAGACAATGATTCCTACTCGACTACATCAAGTGCTTCTTTGAGCTCTATGGATGAGAAGTGCACTTGGAGTGTTAAATATTATTATTTCTAACCTATCTCAGATGGGTGCCCAGATGCCACAAAGATGGGCACAGTAAAAAAACCTACCCACACTTAACACTATGGTATCAGAGCCGCAAAGCAACACAATGCCAATCCCTCCCCAGTGCCCTGGAGTCTGGGGCAGAGCTTCCCTAACCCACCCAGTCCTGGGGACCCATGGTAGGTCTACACTGCCCAGGTCAATTGATTCAGGCTTGCGGGGCTTGGGCTGCAGGGCTAAAATAGCAGTGTAGATGGTCCCATTTGGGCTGTAGCCACGCTCCAAGACCTCCCCTCACTCGCCGGGTTTCAGAGCCAGGGCTCCAGCCGGAGCGGGAACATCAACACGGCTATTTTGAGCCCCGCAGCCTGAGCCCGTGAGCCCAAGTCAGCTGACCTGGGCTCTGAGACTCGGTGCTGTGGGGTTGTTGTTTTTGTTGTGTTTTGTTTTTTGCAGTGTAGCCATAACCTGAAAGGCCAGCAACCAACCTCGGGTCTCCTGCCTGGCAGCGCAGGCAGCACTAGGCTACTCATGCATGAACAATAGAATTTATGGATGTGCAAATAAACAACGATGTAATGCAATTAATTTACACCCCCTTCTTGTCCATGTAATGTTTCCCAAACTACAGAGCATGAGCGACTTCCCCTAATCTCCCCCGCCTCAGCCGGTGACATTGTGCAAACCCCTGGTAATGTCAGGCTCATGTTAACATTTGCATTAAGAAGCCTGCTGACAGACGAGCTTGGATGTAACCGGCTTTACTGTCTTGGTTTACAGCACACGTTTGCAGAGTGCTTACTGATTAAGAAACGAGACACTTGCAAACAAGGGGAAACCGCCAGATTAAATGCACAATGCAGAACTTCTAATGTCCACTGTGCTTGTGTATCAATCAGGCTTCCTCCATTATTTGGTATTACTTGAATGGGTCCATCAACTTATACAGAAATGAAACTTCCATTAACCCCTCACCCTGCAACACAGACACAACTTTCTTAATACTTGCTAGCTCTTATGTTTATGACAAAACCCTTCTGAATGTCAGCTGTCTTTCCGAGTCTGCAGTGCAGACACATCATGGCTGTGAATTATTCCACTCCTCTCAGTGCTGTGTTTACTCGGAAGCCTAACCAGGACAAAAATCCAAATCTCAAAAACATTCACGAACCGGAAAGTCTGGAAAAAAAAATGGGCTCAGGTCAATCAAAACATTTCACTGACTAATTTTAAAATGTTGTCTTTCGATTTCTAACATTTTTAAATTTGCAATTCTTTTTCTTTTAAATATCATCAGCTTAAATTATTTTCAAGTCGAAAAGTATTTAACTTTTTCCCACCAAAAGTTTGTGTTTTGATGAATTGGCATTTTCCTAACAAGAAAAGTGTTGTCAAACGTTTTCCAACAAGGTCTAGTTGTGTGAATAAATAAATTGATGATTGTGAGGTGCTCAGATGCGTTGGTGAGGCAGGTGGGCCGTGTAAGTCCCTTAGATAGAGTTATGCTTCTAAAAGCCTTGGTCATGCAGAAAGGTTTAGCACAGACCAGGGATTTGGTTAAAACCCAGTTAGTCCTCATCTTCGGTGTGGTTCTAACAGAGACGAAAGAGAGCTGTCTGGTAACCTGATCCCCTGGCATAGTTGAACATGTATGGCAAACAGGGCTGATCTGAGATGGGCATTTCTCTGTAGGTGGCTTTCTGCAGTTCATGAAGTGGTGTGAAGCAGGGAAGAGAGCAGGGGAGCATTTTATTCTAAATACATATTTAAAAAGCAGCTTTTGGGATCCCGACGTGGCTATCAATCATCCAGCGTTTTACAGCCCGGGGCTGAGAACATCAGACTGGAAAAGGGACAGAGGAGGATCTAGGGAAAGCAAATTGCGAGGCAGTAGCAGCAGGAAGGCGCCTTGCTCATGCAGGGACTGTGTGAATTGTGAAGACGGCCCACTGGGCTAGGCCACGGAGGCAAAACACATGAATAATGCAGGAGGCGAGTAAAGGCCTTTCCCAGGAAGGGTAGGAATGAGGGGAACACATAGGGCTCTTGTTCTTTCGCATGCTTGGCATGTCAGGACTTGGGCATGCCCATGTCCCCTCAGCGCCAGGTGGGTAGACAGAGCTCTAGAGACAAGCAGGAAATGGACCCTGACACCGGTATATGCTATGTATCCCCCATCTCTGGTGCATGTAAGTTTGGTACAGTTGCACCTGTAGAACCGGAGGCTTTCTGCTCTGGAGTACCCTGGTTCAATCCTCAGCCCCCATCACCACAGGATCTGCTCTTCAGGTCTAAGAACAGCCACAAAGGGCCTGAGCCAAATCCCACCAAAGTCCATGGGAGTCATTTCAACGGGCTCTGGATCAGGCCTGCAGCAAGGTGATCTCAGAGGCGCTCGTAGCTGGGTGGCAGCATTCTCTGTGTCTTCACCCCTTTCTGATTCCCTCAACACTCCCTGCAGTGACATCCACCCCTCTAAAGCACTCCCTCAGATTTGGCCAGGCCGTCCCCCCCATCATGATGATGGAGCCGCCACTGTGGGTGGGTGAGTGCAGGGTGGGCTTGCTCTGCAAACCAAGAGCCTCCTATCTCTCAGGGGCAGGATGCTCCATCTGTTGGCTTGAGAGCCTGGCAAGGTTGCCCTCCTCCTACAGCTGCCTACCTATGTCTTCATATCTTGCCCAGCTCGGTGGTACCTGAGAACATATTCCCAGTGCTGAGTATGCACCCATACTCACTGAGGGGGAATTTAATGCCAGCCATAGAGTGGTAATGAAACTTCCCCCACACTGGGCCTTGCCACTAGCCTGAACGTGTGCCCTCTAGAGGTCCATCAATCTATGGCCCCTTCCATCCACGGCATCTCTATTGAGACTGTCCATCGGAGTGATCTGTCTGTTGATGTGGCCTACCGCCCAAGAAGAACCTGGGCTCAAGCCTCCATCACTGGCCACCAAACAACCATCAGATGCTTTCCGTTATTTCCCCAGGCCAGATCTGAACGGGTGACCTAGACTCTGAAGGCCCAATCCTCTGAGCCACCATGTTCTCTAGCACAGAGACTGCTCCCAGACTCAAAGACTTGAAGGCCAGAAGGGACCATCATGATCATCTAGTCTGACCTCCTGCACATCACAGGCCACAGAACCTTACCCACCCACTCCAGAAACAGACCCCATAATCTGAATGGAAACTGACAGGCTCTTAACTACTACGATGTCCGTAGGCCCCCTGCAATGAATGCTGGAGCGGCTGCCATTTTACTGCCATTTCTATTAGCTGGAATATGGCTTTAATATGGCAGAAGAGAAGTCTATGGTACTTGTGCCGAGGAACACCATAGTTTTTGTTTTGATTTCACCGCAGTGGAGATTGTCAGAAGGTTTCTAGTCATGCTTGGTTCCGGGTGGCTGCTGAATATGAATGAGTTTGCAGATGCTTGGAGGGAGTGAAGGGGTATCTGGGCTAGAGAGCACTTCAAAAGCTCTTGAAGCGTGATCTCAGCTGGTGTGTGGGAGGCATCCCGTTGGACACGACCAGAAGATCTGGCTTTTGATTTGCAGATGACTTGATTTCCTGTTCAAAGGGTGAGATTCCTGTGTCCACCCCCAGAGCAGCAGACATTTCTACCTGAGCCTGTCCCCTGCTACACAACCTCCCTGGCACTCTATAGCAACATCACAATGAGAGCTCAGTATTCAGATGGGCTTTGCTACTCAGCTCCGGATTGCGCTTTTCCTACACCCTTTTAGCCAGGCCACCCCACATGTCCCTTGCAACCCACGCCATCCTCTCCCCACTGAAACTCCGCTAGTGACTTTGCCCCTTCTCCTTACTTTTCCTTCCCATGATCAGCTGCTCCAGCCCCTACCCTCAACCCCTGCACAGTGTCGCTGCACTGGGTCCATGGCACAAATGCTCTATGCATGGAGAAGGCAGCAGAGTTTGCCTTTCTCCACGGGGCTGGCTGGCTGGCTGGGGTAGGTCTGGTGTTTGCTACAGGCTTGTAGAGGGAATGTTTGGAGGGGAATTTGTTTAAGAGCCAAAAGGTTGTTTTCTATAGCACGTGAGACCAGACCCTTTCACCTGGGAAACTTGGCTTATTCCTGATGCTGGTCTCATTCAGCAGGAGGCTGCTGTTGGCTCTTTAAGATGGAAGCAGGACCTGTTTGCTTTCAGCAGGGAGCCTGACAGAGGCTCAGAGGCACAACATTATTTTATGGTGATGATTTGCAGGACTCTAGCGCCTAGCGGCCCCACTGCACTAGGCATTGCACGCACTCAGAGAGAGGCAGTCCCTGCGCCAAAGAACTCACTGCCTAACAGAGAAGTAGTAATTTACCGATGGGGAAATGAGAGAGCGATGAAGCAGCTTCTCTACGGTCAGGCAGGGAGTCTGTGGCAAACCCAGGAACTGAACGCAGCTCTCCTGAGACCTTGGCCAGTGCCCACCCTGGAAAACACGACCCTAGTCAACACAGTGACACTGGACATCAGGGTTCCTGTCCCTTCATCCTCTAGAGCAATGGGATTCTCCCCACGCCATTTCTGAATGCTGCCAGATACCTCGTCAAAGGCGCCTGTTGCTGGAGACGCAAGTCAAAGGGCAATTGGAAAAAGCCTGCCCCACACCTCCAGTCACAATTACAGCCAAGACGGGAAGCAGGGCTTGGGGTCATTTTTCTAAGTCTCCTTGAACAATGCAGCAGGGCTAACCCGCCGCGTTCAGCAGAGACCAGGCCCCGTTTGCTTCCAAGGAGGATTTTCCTTCCATCTCGCTTGTCTAAAAAGAAAGGGACGAATAAATTGAGATTTATGGGATGCCACGGCAGGTGACTTTTTTTGCACCAGAACTCAATATTTTTTCACAGCAACTGTTTGAAGGCTGCAGATGGAGTGTTAAGAGCAGCTGGGATCTCCTCAGAGAGAGGAGTAGTAAGCGGCAGGCTGGAGGGGGAGAGGAAGCTTCGGGGGGGAGGGGATTCATCGCTCTGAGACGGCAGCAGACTGCGATGGGACCATGTTCACAGCTTTGGACTCCAGTCAGCTGTTATAACTGTGGTGCTCACAACCTCAAAAGGATCAGATTGGTATTTTGGCTTGGAGAGACCTAGCGGGACATGTCCCTTTGGGGAACACTCCAGTCTGGATACAGCTCTTACAGCTCTAGCAGAAGAACCAGTCTGCTTCTTTTAGTAACCTCTGGAAGCGGGTCAGACCATTGCTTGCTATTATAAAGTAGGGGGAAGGCAACGCAAATTTCCTGGCAGACAGCTTTCGGGGTGCTTCCCTAGCTGATGAGCAGCAGATGTGCCAAATGACCTCGTACGGGGGTCACCATGAAAGATACAGGGCCAAATCCTCAGCTGGTGTAAATGAGCATAGCAAAGCTTCCTCTCCCCCTCCATCTGCACAGGGGTGAATTTCTCCCCTGGGTGCCTGGGATGTGGGAGATATACGGGGACATTTGCTACTGGGCTATTCCACAGCTGAGGTTTGTGAATGGATGGACATCATAGGATCATGGGGCAAGGCTGCTGGGAACTGCTCAACCTCTTTCAGAAGGCAGAAGCATCTCCCTGCTAGTCACAATCACTCCCCCTCCCCCCACCCCCAGGCTTTCAATGTACAAATGCCCACACCATACAGGTATGCACGCATAGGCATAAACACAACTTATAAATGCTACGTGTTTGCACACACACAATAAACATATGCACATATACAAGCCTAGTGTGTAAGCAGTACATACACACACATGTACACACTGTGTGTCTACACAGACACACAGAGATACTTAGAAATACAATAAATCCTCATGCATGAGCCATAAGTCCATCATCCCAATGCATGCCCTTCACACACACAATGCAGATACACATGCATGTGCATCAACATAGAGATCACACAAATGCACAAACACACATAGGCTTGATTTTCGATTCCCAGCTTGCATTTTAGCTGGGACTCACAAGCTGTTACTAAATTAACATCCTGCATTCTCTGTGCCACCTTTGAACAACCCCTTCCCATGTCCCCTTTCGACTTCATGATCCTTCGGATTTGCGTGATCATCTCCTCTCCCCCACCAATTTTCATGGATGCATACCGGTTGGGGGGAGTGGGGGAGGCAGGAGTCCTTGTCTATATCTCCACTAAATCTCAAGTGGCGGGAGGCAGTGATAACTATTTAATTGTCTGCTTCAGAACTCATGAATGTCCACACTGACTTGGCAACGGGCGACTTCTGACCAAAGCAGCTTGATTAGCAAATGCAGATTTCTCTCTCCCTGAGGTATTAGCTGTTGGAAGTCAGGTCCCTGTCACCTCCACAGACCTGCTCTGTCAAGCAGCTGTCTTAAACGCTTGTTTTAATGAAGCCCCATTGATTGATTGCTCTCTGCCCTTACAGCAGTGTAGCTGTCACCCTAACCGGCTCTCCCCTGCCTGTAGCATTATCACAGGGGTCTCAGCTTGCACTGGTCCAAGGCCTATGTCTCAGCTGCAGATACCTTCACAGTGGCATGGAACTGCAGAAGCACCAGCGAGTTGACAAGCCTGAGCTCCCGTCAGTGCAGGGGAGCTGACTATCTCATCTGAATTAAGCGCCCTTCTTTAGTTTTTAATTAAGCCCCCGCAGTCTTTTTGAAAGGTCGCGGATGACACAGTCCCCTTGAACGCTGATGTGCGGAGTTATTCCGAGTCAAGAGTTCCAAGGTGGGAGGCTTGTCACTCAAACTGTCATGGGAATGGAGCCCTCAAAAGTGATGGATCCAAAAGAACAGTGAGGATGGACTTTTGAGAGTCCAAATTCAATCAGTGAAGTGAGGGCCCCACTCAATTTTAACAAATGCCTTTTTGGCACCAGGAAAGGGCCAGGTGGTGGGCGGAGTTTGCCCTTTGTTTGTTCCCCAGTAAGATGATATAATGTTCTCTTCCTCATACTGGGCTATATTATCCCTTCAGGGCTAGGTACCAGAGTGATGGGCATTACGCATAACTCTGAGACTGGTACTTAGCTGCACACATATTGGTGTGGGGCTATATTCCTATGCACTTACAACTGGCAGCGTAGGAGCACTGCTTAAAGTGGGTGGAGTTGTGAGGGGGAGGTCACAGACCAGCAAAATTTTAAGCACTGTCTTACCAAGTGCATGAAAATTTATTTCAGCTGGGATTATGATACACACCCCCCACACACACCATATGCTTTTTACAGACCACTTTAAGGACTGTATAAAACCCAATCGCTGGCAGGTCTCCTGCATAGTAATATCACTGCCATTTAATATTTATATAACTGCTACAATGGGTGAGACACTGACAGAGACACAGCCCCTGCCTCGAAGAATTTACATTTAGAGCTGGGTGGAAAAATTTTCATCAAAAAGGTTTTTGCAACAAAATTGGCCTTTCCGACTAGATTTTCATGGAAAAAATGTTGGTCTCGGTTGAAATGTTCTGATGAGACGATTCACAAGGAAAATTTTTCATTTCAGTTCGAATCGAATGGAATTTTTCATTTTGTTAGAAATTTCCATTTTTCAACCTGTCCAATTTACATTCTAATGAGACAATCGATCCGTGAGGGATGGCGGATGGAAAGGAATAAAAGTTGCTACTCTATTTATCTTAGGCAGACCCTGGCACAAAGAGACTTTCCTAAGGTCACTGATGGAGCAGTAACAGAACAGGAAATTGAAATTGAGAGGTGCATTCCCTAACCGGTAGACCACCCTTCCCTGCCCCAGCTCCTGGCCTGCCTGCCTGCCTCCCTCCCTCCCTCACCCACCTACCCAACCAACCATACCACTACCCACTAGAGAGTTAACAACTCATGGAGAGGAGGAGTAGGGTATGAAGGCCTCACATGAGAGGAGTTGGAGGAAGTAGGGTTCAGGGAGAAGGAAGCAGGAGAGCAGTGCTTAATTTGTAAAGAAAGGAGTGCCGGGGCTCAAGCAATAATGATAATATCGTTCCTGGAACAAAACGGTGTCCTCTGTGCAGTGTGACCTCACACGCACCATACATATGAGGTCACGCTTTGCACATCACTGACAGAAGACGTGCCCGGGTTGAGTTGAGTTGTGTTAATTTAGATGGAATATATGGGCTAAAGGTGTTAACATACCTAAGTCACTGTCCAACATTAAACAGTGTTCAACAAGGGTCAGGGTTTGGTATACAGAGACCTCTGCATGCTTAGTACCCTGCTCAGCAAACCCACCATTAAAAATTCTCTTAACCTTTTATAAAATATACAGAAAAGAGGGAAAACCAGTTAAAAGCTTTGAATGTGAAGTATTAAGTAAGGCTTTTATTTTAATGGCACTTTTTGTTCCCTTTCCCTGGAGAGAGATTTAGAGGGAAAACTCCCTTGTTTGACAGTCTCTTTTAGAAGGTACTGAAGATGGTATTAGGTGTCTATTGGGGTAAAAGAGATGAAGCAAGTTGAGATGAGCCAGAGCTGCTGTTGTTAAAGTCTGATCCTGTTTTATCTCAGCTGGAGCTGATGGGGCGATGCCATCTGGGTCTCTCTCTCTGGCCCAGTCTGGTCAGGACATCTCTCAGGATTAAGATGATGAAGGTCTGGGGTCCCAGGAGAGGGTGGGGGTGGCAGCCATGAAGGTGAAGCTCCCTCCAGTAGACTCCATCTGTTCTTCCATATTTTCCCTCCAAAGTCTCTTAAGTGCCCAAAAGGGAGTGGTGGGTGGAATGGCCCATTCCCTCATTATTTTGTCCACCAAGCAGGCCTTATATTTGATATGCCAATTCTGGTTTATTAATTTCCAGTTCCATATCTTTGAGTTATATCAGCAGGCCTTTTTGTTTAGACTAATTCTGTTCCTCTGGCTCCTTTTTGTATCTTTCTCCACCAACATTTGCTATTACATGTTATTGTGGCATTTTCTGAACTTTCACATACTTTTTCTGTTGAGCTCATAATTAGAGTAAACGGGTAGGCCCCGATTTTCACAACAAGGCAAGCCCCAGCACAAATTGAGCTCTGGGGCGGAGGCAATTCCTAGCACAGGGGCACCATTGAGGAAAGCCTGGAGACAGGACCTGGAGGGAGAGGTTAGTTATGCAGTTTGCATGTGCAAAGGGTGTGGAAGAGGGAGTGAAAGCAGAGGCAGGTAGGAGGAGGGGTAAAGCTGGGGAGGAGGTGCTTACATTGTATTGAGAAGGAGAAGCATTCCCCCCCGGGCAGAGGGCCAGGCCGAGTCCTAGACACTGCTCAAATCCTTGAGGCAGCCCTTGAGGCAGCCCATAGCCACTTGGGGATTGCCTGGTTTTCAGTCGTAATGGCATCTTGTATCCTCTCCAGGGTGACACACTGCACACCTGTCAGGTTCTACCTTGTCCAGGAGGTGTGTCTGCAACTCAGCTAGGCATGCTCGCACTGGCTTTAATCTAGCTAGCTCCGGCACCAACGGTAGTGAAGACGCAGCAATTCACGCTCCTGTGCAGGCTGTACAAGTCTGCCTGGGATCCTGAGTACTTACGCACATTCCTGGCCAATGCCGGGGTTCGTGCCACCGCATCTCTGCTGCTATTTTTAGCTGCGACAGCTAGATGAAAACTAGCGTGGGGCTGCCTTTGCAAGCTGCAATCACACCTCCAACTGCAACGGAGACGTACTCTCAGCGGCTGGCTCGCAAAGCTGCTCTGAAAAGCCTTGACAATCTGATAGGGCCCCCATGGAGAGAGAATTGACACTTGACAATATTTCTAGAGCCTCCAAACAGCTTCAGCCGTCTCTCTAGGATCCCTCCACCCCCGTGCTATTTCCTGCCTCTGAAGAGAGCTCTTCTTCCGCTACAAAGATTCAGTTCAAGCATTCTCAGTTTGCTTCTATCCCCTTCATTTCTAGGAGAGTCCTGGTGCTCATCTTTTTCTTTCAGACATTCCTGCAGATCCCTGGGCATCCTGTTTTAGCCTTGTCTTGGAGTGGCTTGGAGACCATCACAAAAGACTGGGGGCCTGACTCACCATTGCCCTGTGCTTTGTACAGTCATTACCAACCTGGAACATTCAAAAATCATGATTTAGGCCCTCTGAAATCATGAGATTGGTTTAAAAGTCCATAGAAACTTTATTTTAAATCACTTTGTTTGTCTTCCGGACTTGCAAAATTTAAGGCTCATGTTTTCTGGATTTTCTCCACAACCATGGAGGCTAGAAAAAATTTTTTTTTTTTAATGAAAGCTGAGATTCTTGCCTGATCCCATGATTCTGGGGCTTGGAGGAAAAAAAACAAATATTGAGAGACTTGTGAATAAATCTCAAGAGGAGGCACTGGCAAAGTGAAAATTGAGCTCTACAGACCTTAATCTCATTTACATGGTGGCCCTTTCATACAATCATAGAAGATCAGGGTTAGAAGGGACCTCAGGAGGTCACCTAGTCCAACCCCCTGCTCAAAGCAGGACCAACCCCAACTAAATCATCCCAGCCAGGGCTTTGTCAAGCCGGGCCTTAAAAACCTCTAAGGAAGGAATAACAGAGAGGTAGCCGTGTTAGTCTGAATCTGTAAAAAGCAACAGAGGGTCCTGTGGCACCTTTAAGACTAACAGAAGTATTGGAGCATAAGCTTTTGTGGGTGAATGCCCACTTCGTCAGACACAAGGAGTGGCAATGCATCTGATGAAATGGGCATTCACCCATGAAAGCTTATGCTCCAATACTTCTGTTAGTCTTAAAGGTGCCATGGGACCCTCTGTTGCTTTCTAAGGAAGGAGATTCCATCACCTCCCTAGGTAAACCATTCCACTGCTTCACCACCCTCCTAGTGAAAAAGTTTTTCCTAATATCCAACCTAAATCTCCCCCACTGCAACTTGAGACCATTACTCCTTGTTCTGTCATCTGCTACCACTGTGAACAGTCTATATCCATCCTCTTTGGAACCCCCTTTCAGATAGTTAAAAGCAGCTATCAAATCCCCCCTCATTCTTCTCTTCTGCAGACTAAACAATCCCAGTTCCCTCAGCCTCTCCTCACAAATCATGTGCTCCAGCCCCCTAATAATTTTTGTTGCCCTCCGCTGGACTCTTTCCAATTTTTCCACAGCCTTCTTGTAGTGTGGGGCCCAAAACTGGACACAGTACTCCAGATGAGGCCTCACCAATGTCGAATAGAGGGGAATGATCACATCTCTCGATCTGCTGGCAATGCCCGTACTTATACAGCCCAAAATGCTGTTAGCCTTCTTGGCAACAAGGGCACACTGTTGACTCATATCCAGCTTCTCGTCAACTGTAACCCCTAGGTCCTTTTCTGCAGAAATGCTGCCTAGTCACTCGGTCCCTAGTCTGTAGCAGTGCATGGGATTCTTCCATCCCAAGTGCAGGACTCTGCACTTGTCCTTGTTGAGCCTCATCAGATTTCATTTGGCCCAATCCTCTAATTTGTCTAGGTTCCTCTGTATCCTATCCGTACCCTTCACTGTATCTACCACTCCTCCCAGTTTAGTGTCATCTGCAAACTTGCTGAGGGTGCAGTCCACGCCATCCTCCAGATCATTAATGAAGATATTGAACAAAACCAGCCCTAGGACCGATCCTTGGGGCACTCCACTTGATACCGGCTGCCAACTAAACATGGAGCCATTGATCACTACCCGTTGAGCCCGACGATCTAGCCAGCTTTCTATCCACCTTATAGTCCATTCATCCAGCCCATACTTCTTTAACTTGCCGGCAAGAATTCTGTGGGAGACCATATCAAAAGCTTTGCTAGAGTCAAGGAATAACACGTCCACTGCTTTCGTCTCATCCACAGATAGAAAGATAAATAGGTAGATTTGTTCTTATATTAAAATAAGAAGCTAGACCCTCATCTGACATAAACTGGCATAGTTTCACTGAGGTCAACAGATCTACGCCAATTTATGGTAGCTGAGGCCCAAGATTTTCAGTATTCTACACGGGAGACTCCAAACACAGAAGTATCACTATGGTAACGCTGTGGTGTTTGGAACAATTACCATAGAATGCTTTTTTATATGGGTCTCTCCTAATTTTGCATAACCTGGAGAATTCAGATAAGCTCCCAACAGGTGTCCAAAGTGATCGCAGCCTCCAATGACCATCTCTACAACCACATCGACTTCTTACTAACCATAAAGCCATTTTTTTTGTCCATCATTCTGTCTCCCTTCCATTGCATAAGAACATAAGAACGACCATACTGGGTCAGACCAAAGGTCCATCTAGCCCACGATCCTGGCTTCCGACAGTGGCCAAAGCCAGGTGCTTCACAGGGAATGAACAGAGCAGGTAATCATCAAGTGATCCGTCCCCTGTTGCCCATAGTTCACAGATTCTGGCAACAGAGGCTAGGGACATCATCCCTACCCTTCACAAGGGAGAGATTTAGTTTCTGTTCCCTTGTTTAGTAACATCCATTTATGACACTGGATTCACAGGGGAGCAGTCAATAAACATTACTACACTGGACCCTTCCTTGTAGCATTGTAGCTGTTAGCACAGAATCTGAGATATACATGGCTGCCTTCACCTAATCTAAAACTGTATCAAATGGCTTTTAACCTTGCCCAAGTGAATTCAATTTGGCTACCGGATGAGGATCCAATTCCTTGGGCTAGAACAGAAAAACCACTTACTAAAGCAACGCTCCCAGGGGACTAGCTTCTGAAAGAAAACTCAGAAAAGATTTCCAGACCGCTAATCCTGTGATAGCTCACACAAGACAAATCTGGAATGATGAGGTCTTTTCGTAAAACACAAGCACACCCAAGGAAACACGGGAGTAGCATCACAAGTACTTTTGAAGGGGTTTCATTAGCAAGGCTCAGGAGACAGGTAATTCTTGGGGGAAAATGGTCTCAGGAGGGAGCTGTAAGCTTTGAGGATCTTTGTCTATTTCATAAGGCTTGACAAGTAAAGTAGGTCTATAAAAAGAGAATGATAAGCACTTACAATGGAGACGGACAACATGATCAGAGCCTAAGTGTGCAGGATGACTGGGGAGTTCAGTAATGGGAAATGTAGAATTTTCCCTAACTTGCCCATTCAAATCAAGCCCAGCTTGGTAGTGCCTGATAGATAGATAGATAGATAGATAGATAGATAGATAGATAAACAATCTATCTATCTATCTATCTATTACTCCTGGGGGAATTCTATGCCACTGCGTGTGTGCAGAATTCATGTACCCGCAGATTTCTTTGCTTTCCCGCAGAAAAATGACTTTCTGACAGGGAAGTAAAGGGAAGCTGCAAGAACAGTCACACACCACTCCCTAGCAGAGCAGATACATCGTTTCAGGCACCTGGAGCAGTCGGCGGAGATGTAAATCACCGTGGGGCTGGGGACACCCCAGCCAGTGGTTCCTATCCTGAGCCAGGATCAGCTGCTAGTCCCAGCTGAGCTGGAGGCAGGAGAGGACAGGACTTCCTCTTCCCCTGCAAGCAGTGTCTTGGACTGTGTCAGACCCATTCCCAGAAACCTCCACCAGCTGCAGGAAGCTCAGCATCCTCCCCTGCTTCCTGTCCCTTTCGCTCAACTGTACGGGGAGGGCTCATTGTACGGGGAGCTGCTCCCCCATCCACCCAACCCCTGTGCATCTGGACCTCCCATACCCAGACATCCCTGCCAAACCTCACCGGGTACATCGAGGACCCCCCTAGCCCTCCATACCCAAACCCTGCCCCACTGAACCTCAACCCCTTCATCTGGAATCCCCCTGCCTCCGGACCCCCACGCCTGCACCCAGACCAACCCCTACTGAGCTCTCTATATTCAAACCCCCACCCAATGCCCCACTCCCTGCACCATCCAGAACACCATACCACTGACCCCAACTAACTGCACCTAGACCCCCACCCCACCAACCCGCACTCCCTCAGCACCCAGAACCCCCCACTGAGAACCCCACACCCAGACCCCTCCACTGAGTCCCAACCACCTTCACCTGGAAGCCCCTGCAGAGTCCCATTGCCCCTGTACCTGGAACCCCCTCAACGAGCCTCTGTGCATCCAGATCCCATCATGCCTAGACCCCCCACTTTGCTGCCTGCACCCAGATTGTCCCACACAGAATCCTCTCACCCCATACCTGGATCCCTCCACACTTGGATCCTGCCTGGTTGAGCCTGCCTGCCCCACACCTGGTGCGCCTGGCACAGAGGGGCAGGGCTCCAGGGTGTTTCTGGCGCAGGCCCAGGCCTTGTGCTGTGTCAGGGTTGGGTGCAACCTCATCACTGAGTCCATGTCCCAGGGGTGGGCGGGCTGCAGGGTGATCTCCCATCTTCAGCACGCCAGTGGCCTGTGCTCCCAACTGCCATGCTGGAGCCTCTGCATTTATTTATTGACAAATAAAACTTGCAGAATTTTAAAATATTGTGCACAGGATGTTAATTTTTTTGGCGCAGAATGCCCTCAGGAGTAATCTATCCACCCTCCACCATATATTCCTTCCTTCCTATCTATCCACCATGCATACTGTCTCTCTATCTATGCTTTGGGAATGTATGACCATTCTGAGGTTTAGATCAATAATTTCCACAAAGATATTATCATAGCATATAGCATCCCCTTGCCCTGCACAAGCATCGCCGACAGGAAGGCCCCGTCTCTCATGAAAACTCTACTCCTCCTCTACATCTCGCCATCCCTACCTTGGCTGGCCTCCTCTTTGCACCTATAGTCTGACACAAAGGTGTCTCTGTCCTGGGCTACAAGGAAATCACCAATAGCTGTCACTCGGATTAGGGCTTTGGCACTCTTTCCAGCCCTCCCACTAGCAGAGGGGGAAGTGGTCACTAACTAATTACACAGCTTAGTGTATTCAGTAGAGTCACAGAGCTGAAGGCCAGAAAGGACCACCAGATCGCCTGATCTGACCTCTTGCATTTCACAAGCCATCAGCACCACCCAGCATCCGCACGCTTAAGTAGGGTGACTAGATGTCCCGATTTTATAGGGACAGTCCCGATTTTGGGGTCTTTTTCTTATATAGGCTCCTATTACCCTCCACCCCCGTCCCGATTTTTCACACTTGCTGTCTGGTCACCCTACGCTCAACCCAACAACCAAAATGAGACCAAAGTATTACAGCCTATAGGAGACTACACAATTATGAGCCACAGGCAGAGCGCCTCTTCCATCAGAGGCAGGGGCAACCCAGGTTGCGTGAATCAGTCTGGCAGCTAGAAAGCTGGAGAGAACCACAGCAGACTTAATGAAGAAGCCCCTTTACATTTATCATAGCCATGTCCGGTCTCTTCTCTACCACGAGGGAGCCTACAGGGAGCTGGGCAATGGAATGGACATACACAGCAGCTAAGACCTCTCTGTGTTTTCTTCCCCTGAACTGGACTTTGTCCCCTGACGCTGCTCTTGGCAGACAGCCTCGTCCGGGTGTGCTAATGGGTTAACAGAACAGAGTCCCTGACAGGCAGGTGCCAGTGCAGTGGCTTGATTCCTCTGGCTCAGCCACGGCAGGGAAAGCAGCGTGCGGACCCAGCTGCACTACTGACTCCTACCTGCGGTTAATTGAATCACCCGCTATTAGACTTTGTTTAAGCCGATGAGTGATGGCTGCCGCGCGAGTATCTAGTAAGGTCACAGCTAAGACACTTCCTGCCGAGCCAGTGCAGCCCTGCTCCCTGTGCAGTATCACAGACTCCCTCTGGAGAGCCCTAGCAGTGCCTAATTCCCCAACTGCTCAGGGCACATCAGCTTCCCCTCTTCCCTCAGCTCCCATCCACCCTTTCCCCAGTCTGGCTCCCACCTTTCACCTCAGGCCAGCTCACAACCTCCCACGCCATCCAACCTCCTTCCCCTCTGTCCCACTCAGAGCTCCCCTGCAGGCATATTTCCATGCAGCCCCCTTTTTCCTCTAGGCTGGCCACTCTCCCCTTGTCGTATCAGGGCCAGTCACAGCGCCCCGTGCCTGTGCTCTAGGGACACTTCCCCTTGTGGAGCTGCCAATACAGCAGTGTGGGATGGACCCTCTCTTCATGGGGAGGCTGAGGATGGTTCTGCCTTGGGATGGGTGCAGGGAAGGCACTTTTTTCACCATAAAGTTGATTGCATTGAAACAAAATGGGCCTCACCACTGCAGTTCCCTGCACACAGCTCTCCGCCTGCCCCATTCAGTCAGGGCTACAGTGAGCACACCGGGCCCATATAAAGGAGCCACATCCGCCTCCCAGAGAGCGACATGGCTTGTCTTTGTATGGCAGGATCATTATTATTGGCAGTTAAGGGACAGATGCTGACAGAGACTTAGGGAGAAGGCTGGCTTGCCTCACTCAGGATGGGTTGTTTGTGAGAGGGACTGATGTCTGGATGGCACTGTAAATGTTACACAGGGAGCCGGGTGCACCATGTACTTAGAGAGACAGACAGACAGAGAGGGAAAGAAAGCAAGTGAGACAGACAGAGGGAAAGAAAAAAATGACAGCTAACAGCGAGAGTCAGAAGGAAAGAGGAAAGAAAATGAGAGAGAAAGACAGAGGGAAAGAAAATCAGACAACTAGACAGAGAAAGTCAGAAAGAAAGAAAATGAGACAGCGGGAAAGAAAGACAGACAGACAGAGGAGGGGAAGAAAGACAGACAGATTCGAAAGAGTGAGACAGGCCAGCTGACAGAGGGAAAGAAAAAGCAGGGCTGACAGAGAGAGACAAAGAAAGCAAGTCGGAGCGCTCAACAACTTCATTTTGCAAATGAGTCTAAGCTGGGGCTGCAGGCCGCTCCCTTCCCCTGAGCTGTGTTGTTGCTGTGCGGCAGCGTGGCTAATGAGGCATCTGCTCTGTTTGACAGCCCGCATCTGCTGCCACTTGCCTGCTTCTGCCAACCTCCCAGCAGCCCCCGCTGCACCAGGCCCAGCCGCTTGCACAGAAGCAGCTCTCCCTTCCAGTCAGGTGTGTGCCCTGTGCAGCCACCTGCCCCCTCCCAGGGATCCCTCCGGTGGCCTCGTGCCAGGTGAGGGACCAATGCTGATGCCACGGTGGGGGTGGGGGCAATGAAGGGATGGAGGGGGTAAGAATGTGGCTAAATGAGGGAGATCACTCCTGACACCTTGAAAATGAAGCAGCCCCTTTAAAAAGAGAAAGACACAGAGTATGTTGCAGTGATTCAGGGGCCTTTGCTCCAAAACATGCCTGAGTCTGTCTCTAATTGTCAGTATCAGACCATAAAATTTTATGTTTCCCGTCTTCTCCCAGCTCTCTTTTTGTATTTAATGTAATCCTCCCTATTTTACAATGAGATGCCAGGCCCAGCATTAAAATATAATATTCAATTAATGCCGAACCACATGAAAGGGCAGCACAGGGACGAGGGAGGGGAGCCAAACTGCTCTCTCTCAGCAGGGAGACGGAAAATAGACTGATTGGGAGAGGCTTTAAAGGAGGTAAAACTGCACAGTAAAATCAGGGATGGAGCTGAAACCTGGATGTTAGGGGAAAATCTGGATCCATGTATGGCCAATCTCTAGCCAAGGTGGGAATGAGAAAGGGAATGCACTGCCTGGCGAGAAGCAGAGGCTTCCTTCTGCTTTGCTCAACAGGCATGTGTTTGGGCTTGGTCAGATTTCGCCAGCCAAGCCGAGTCCAGTGGATGGCTGGAAATGGTATTAGATTCACTAACTGCTGCTCTTCCCTCTAAGGGAAGGAAGAACTCTGGTGCTAGCCAGGCGGTGCTGTGTTTCTGAAGGGACTTGTTTTCGGAGGAGATTTTAAAGCAAGGTCCTGACCAATATTGGTCATTGGAGATCCCATGAGACTTTTGTAAAAATAGGCATCTTAAATGTCGTGTCTTTGCTAAATTGTAGTTAATTTAATTCTCTAACAGTTTTAACTAAATATGTTAATCTGGCCTACATGGGTGTGTAGAACTGCAGGACGCCATTATGCAATTGACGTGTTCCACCCTAGAAATGGCTGTATTTTAGCAGTGGAAAAGTATATTAAAAAAAGACTGTTGTAAAATCAGTTCATGATGCTTACGAAGCCCTGAGTGATTCATCAAAAATGACTAATGAAATGTGCTAAATAAACGGCATAAAATCTGACAGCAATTTGTACATTTCATCCAAACTGAAATGCTCTTGGTTCATTTTTGCCATCCTTAATATGAGACAATGAAAAAAAAGTGCTACAGGGAGATACTGACATGCTATCATTAGTGATAAACTGCATAACATTGAAGTAACTGGGTCAGACAAGCAATGGCTACAAATCCAAGAAAGACTGATCCTAATTTTGTGATTAACTTCAAGGTAGGGACTCAGGACACCTCGGTTCTATTCCTAGCTCTACTATTGACTCATGTGACCTTGGGCAAGTCACTTTCTCGCTCAGTGCCTCAGTTTCCCCACTGGTAAAATGGGAATAATACTGCTTCCCTACATCACAGTTTGGTTCATTCATTCTGGTAAAGCACTCTCAGAGGGGAGGAGCTACATAATAATACTTAGGGTTCCCATAGTGATTTTCATTCACAGATCTCAATGGATGTTTAAAAAAGAAAATCATTGAGGGGGGGGAGAGGAGTGAAGGATATCTCAGTGGTTTGAGCACTGGCCTGCTAAACACAGGGTTGTAAGTTCAATCCTTGAGGGAGCCACTTAGGGGTCTGGGGCAAAATCAGTACTTGGTCCTCCTAGTGAAGGCAGGGGTCTGGACTCGATGACCTTTCAGGATATCTCCATTATATATATAAATTATCCCCATTCTATAGATGGGAAGAATGAGGTACAGAGAGGGGAAGTGACAACAAAGTCAGCTCCCAGACTACTGCACTGGGCAGCACAGCATGGGGAGGAGGTGACCAGCCCTCTTTGGAGAAAGAAGTGGTTCAGGACTATTTAGAAAAGCTGGACGAGCGCAAGTCCATGGTGCTGGATGCGCTGCATCTGAGGGTGCTAAAGGAGTTGGCGGATGTGATCGCAGAGCCATTGGCCATTATCTTTGAAAACTCATGGTGAGCAGGGGAGGTCCTGGGTGACTGGAAAAAGGCTAATGTAGTGCCAACCTTTAAAAAAGGGAAGGAGGAGGATCCGAGGAACTACAGGCAAGTCAGCCTCACCTCAGTCCCTGGAAAAATCATGGGGCAGGTCCTCAAGGAATCAATTCTGAAGCACTTAAAGGAGAGGAAAGTGATCAGGAACAGTCAGCATGGAATCACCAAGGGCAACTCATGCCTGACTAACCTAACTGCCTTCTATGATAAGATAACTGGCTCTGTGGATGAGGGGAACGCAGTAGATGTGTTATTCCTTGATTTTAGCAAAGCTTTTGACACAGTCTCCCGCACTATTCTTGCCAGCAAGTTAAAGAAATATGGGCTGGATGAATGGACTATAAGGTGGATAGAAAGCTGGCTAGATCATCGGGCTCAACGGGTAGTGATCAATGGCTCCATGTCTAGTTGGCAGCCGATATCAAGCGGAGTGCTCCAAGGGTCAGTCCTGGGGCTGGTTTTGTTCAATATCTTCATTAATGATCTGGAAGATGGTGTGGATTGCACCCTCAGCAAGTTTGCAGATGACACTAAATTGGGAGGAGTGGTAGATACGCTGGAAGATAGGGATAGGATACAGAGGGACCTAGACAAATTAGAGGACTGGGCCAAAAGAAATCTGATGAGGTTCAACGGGGACAAGTGCAGAGTCCTGCACTTAAGATGGAAGAATCCCATGCACTGCTAAAAAGTAGGGACCGAGTGGCTAGGCAGCAGTTCTGCAGAAAAGGACCTAGGGGTTACAATGGATGAGAAGCTGGATATGAGTCAACAGTGTGCCCTTGTTGCCAAGAAGGCTAATGGCATTTTGGGCTGCATAAGTAGGAGCATTGTCAGCAGATCGAGGGACGTTATCATTCCCCTTTATACGGCATTATTGAGGCCTCATCTGGAGTACTGTGTCCAGTTTTAAGCCCCACACTACAAGAAGGCTGTGGAAAAATTGGAAAGAGTCCAGCGGAGGACGCAAAAATGATTAGGGGGCTGGAGCACATGACTTACGAGGAGAGGCTGAGGGAACTGGGATTGTTTAGTCTGCAGAAGAGAAGAATGAGGGGGGATTTGATAGCTGCTTTCAACTACCTGAAAGGGGGTTCCAAAGAGGATGGATCTAAACTGTTCTCAGTGGTAGCAGATGACAGAACAAGGAGTAATGGTCTCAAGTTGCAGTGGGGGAGGTTTAGGTTGGATATTAGGAAAAACTTTTTCACTAGGAGGGTGGTGAAGCAGTGGAATGGCTTACCTAGGGAGGTGGTGGAATCTCCTTCCTTAGAGGTTTTTAAGGTCAGACTTGAGAAAGCCCTGGCTGGGATGATTTAGTTGGGGATTGGTCCTGCTTTGAGCAGGGAGTTGGACTAGATGGCCTCCTGAGGTCCCTTCCAACCCTGATATTCTATGATTCTATGATCTCCGAGGTCACCCCGAGCATAAGTGGCAGAAAAGGTCTCATGAAAGACAGTCCTATCCTCTATGTCTACCAGTATGGTAGTGTCTCAGGACCAAACAAGATTTGGTCCCAATTGTGCCGGAAACCATTACAGACAGTCCTCTTCCAGCAATGGCTAATGTCATCGCACATACCTACTGTGATCATTACCAACGTACAGCTGGATATGGAATGAGCCCTGATTTGTATTGTGTTAGATCCAGTCCTGCTCTTCTGCTTTTCCCATAGCCCCATACAGCTTCTCCTCTAACCCTGGCCCCATGTGACTGCTCATTTCACCCTCGTCCCAGACATCTCTCTCCAGCTCTCCCTGGCCCTAACCCCATAATACTCATATCTATTAGACTAATCCAGTACGGTCTGAAAGAGTCTTAAATCCTCCCTAGGTATTTCCATATTTCTGAGGTTTAATGCATCACATTTAGTGTCGTCCATTTGGAAGGCAGCAGGAAATGTAATTTTCAGGTACAGGGAATGTGAGCAATGAAGCTCCCTCGTCCCCCATATCTCAATCCACCTGCATCCTTGGAACCATACTGAATATGGGAGAGAGAAGCACTGTCCAAATAAAACTCACCAGCTGGGGGATTACATGCAGGAAAAAAAATGAACTTGCACACGTCCAGGGCTGACGGATGGAATTTGGGAGTCCCAGTCCAAGCTAAGGGAGAACGTACTGTGCTAAACACACATTCTGCACTGGGCACTTCATCTTCGGGAGACAACTCAGGGGCTTTAATAATGTTGACTGATGTTAATGAAAATGGTCGGTTTCACTTAATAAATACAATGCATTCTCAAGCCATCAATCTCAGTTTTTTTCTTCAGGTAACGCCAGACAGGCTTAGCCAAGAGTCTTAGAGACAAGAACACTTGTTAGTGTGAAGGTAGCCAAAGTTGCAGGTGCAGTGAAGTCTGGCAACAGCTCCTCCTACCTTTACTGGGGTGTCCTCGGGCTACCTCGTTGGGCATCACTTTGATAAGGAACCCCGGCATCTAAAAAGTATTAATCAAAGTCAGCCCATGCAATTATTGTTATTTATTAGTATGCCAATTGCTTTTTGTTCATGTCAGTTGTTCATACATGCACAGAAGACATCCAGAGAGTGACATCCTGGTGCCTGCCTTTTGCAGTAGATGTCATGCTCGTGGGGGAGAGCAAAGAGGAAGTGAAAGAAAATTTAGAGAGCTGGAGGTGTGTACTTGAAAGAAATGGCATGAAAATCAGCAGAACTAAAACAGAGTAGATGGGCAGTAGATTCAATGAGACCTTGCAGGAAGACAATGAGATTGTAAGTCTGTGGGGGTCAGCCACTACCAAAGGTACAGAAGTTCGAGTACCTAGGTTTTGACAGTACAGGATAATGGTAAACTCAACAACAAACTTGTAAGCAGAACAGGAAAGGCCTGGACTAAAGGAAGAGAAGTGAGCAGAGTGAGGTGCACCAGGAGAATGCCTATCGAATTGAAAAGGCAGATCTACAAGGATTTCCTGTTTCCTTGGTCTCTTCAATCCTTAGCACAACCAAGGGGCTAGTTTTTGGCATACAGGAAATGGGCCAAGACCGCTAACTCCATTGTAACTCAGTGGAACAATTCAGCGCAGTCACCAGTGGATAACTGAAAGCAAGTGTGGCCTATTATCAGGGTAGGAGCCTCAGACACTCCACACCCTGGTAGGAGAAAAAGGCAAGAAGTCTTGCGCAGCACATGATTGTGCTAAAATGAATTGTAAACAGTCATACTGTGGAGATATGCAGTTTGAGAGGAGGAGGTGGGGCACGGGAGAGGTGTGGAAGGCAGATGCTTGAGACAGGGACCATTTTTTTGTCTGGGTTTTATTCAGCACCTGGCACACGGGGTCCTGGTTTATGACTGAAGCTTCTATACACTACCCCAATAACAAGAAGAATATACATAATAAACAGGGCAACTCAGTATTCTAAAATGTCTGCTTAGACCAGGACCTTACAGGGCAGGTCCATCCAGAGCAAGATATGGGCTAGCAAAGCACTTCAACCCTAAACCTGCACATCCTCAGCTCCTCCCATGCACCCGTGGCTATCAACATGCAAGTGAGCTCATTAAAGCCAGCAATGCCTGTTGCAGCTTTGGTCTCAGAATAGCCATTTGCACCTCTGTCTGATAACAAGAAGCCAGCACATTCGCTGGATGTGTCATTGCAAGCAGGTGCAAGTACCGTTCCACTGTCTCAACAGCGTTGTTAATTACTGCATCCCTTCATGATGCCCGGTAATTACAGCGCTATGTTGGTGCTATGATGGCACGCAGCTACAGATAAAGGCCCGTTGGTATATTCCACTCTAAAGCCTCTTTCTTCACGGGATTCATTATAATTCAGCTATTTCAAGACGCCGAGAGACAAGCAAACAAGTTCTGTCTGCCCAGATGGAATTTTGTAGCTGTTTTGTTTTAATTTGGAATGGTTACAAATGGGGGATTGGATTGCTTGGGAACAGGATACACAGCTTCTCCCCGTAAATCACGGGTTCAAACATGGAGCCAGGAGGCACCGACTGACCGTCACTGCTTAGAGCAAAATGGCTTATGTGAAAGGAATTTGAGGGATTTCCGTGGGGAAAAGTCTAGATTGTATACACTGAAATTCCATCTGCAGTTGTGCCTCTGGTCAACAGTCAGGCCAAGGTCTGAGCCAGTATGGAAGCTCCATCTGTCCAGCTCAGGGTCGGTGCACAAAGCAGGGAGGGGTGTAATGGATAGAACTTGCCACTGTTCAAATGGTATCTGACCATGTCTGAGGTAGAGTGAAGAAGTTCAGACGACAGTAAGCATTTCAGGCTGCTGTGAGACAGCCTAGCTATAGAGAGACAGGATGGTCTAGTGGATAGGGCACATGCCAGGGATTTAAGAGACACAGGTTCAATCACCTGCTTTTCAATAGACTCCTGTGTGACAGTAGGTAGTTCACTTAGTCTCTCTGTAACACAGATCAAAACCTTTTCCTACCTCCAGTGATGGGCGCAGTGGTAGAGGTATGGACTGAATGCTTAGCCGTCTATTACTGTTTTTTCTAAGGTGCCAATCACTTCAGGGGCACACGATAATTAAAGACTGTGCCCGAAAAGATCGAAAATGATTTAATTCTCAGAGCTAGATCTTTACAGCAGCTCAGAATCTGGCCCACCGTGTCTAACTCTTTTAGTGTGCACAGTCCTATTCATTTGAGTACATTCATTTTTCTTTCTTTGGTCACTCTCAAAGAGCAAAGTCACATAAACTTGGCACTTTCAGAACTATTTACGAGCATTAGGCTCATGTAGGGACCCCAACTCATACGCCTTTGGAAAACAGATGAAAAGCAATCTGAATAATTCATTTATTTTTTATTTCTTACCAAAGTTGTTCAGACCGTTCATTGCACATAACATCAATTATGAATTTTCAGTTTGCAGCCTGCACCTGATTTTCGAATGTGTTTTCTATCCCCAGTATTTGCCAAATAGTTCAGATGAAAAATTTTCAAACCATAAGCTATTCGTGGCAGCTAAATCACATGGTATCATTGTTGCTCCCTGATTGGATAACTGAAACATTTCAAACAGGAGATAGCGAAGTGCAAATAACTCAGTTCCTGGGATTAATTTTTGGCTGGCTCATTGGTGTTACATTCATGATTTCTTTGGGAATCCTGGGCAATGCAATGGATATCTTTTGGTTATCCAAATACTCTGAACAAAGAATAATGTGATGCCATGATTCACGGTGAGCCCAACTGCTTTTGATCAGGACACTACTCATGAATTAGCTTATTTATTCGTCAGCTAGCTCTGTTTCTTACTGTCTGCTTTGGTCGTGCTTACTCATCCTGAGTAACACTGATTTTAATGGAGCTTTACAGTATTCAATGAAACTGTTCGCAGAGCAATGTACTACTCAGTGCGCTGGCAGAACCCAGCCCTGGATTTCCCGGCTTTCCTAAGGTATATCTACAGTGTAATTTCTAGCTCAGATAGACATACCTGCATTAGGTTTGATTGAGCAGCCCTGAGTACGTACCTAGGGTTTCAGGGACAGCTAGTCCCTCCTGGTGTTGCAGCTACATTGCTATTGTGAGCAGACTAGCGCAATCAGAGCTAGCATGGGTATGGCTACTCAAACAAAAAATTACCCCTTCCAGCTCCACTGAAGACATGCCTATTGTCTACACTAGCAGTGCTGAACTGATGGCCACACTGGTGGGGATTATTTTACACAGACAAAGGCCCTCGAAATCTCTCCTCATTGCTCATTCCAGCAAGCCCCATTGAGTCCAGTGGGTGTTGTATGACAGAAGGAAGTCTGCTGAATTTGGCTGAGTGCTTTGATCATCCAAACATGAGGACAGAGCACTCATCAGACAGACAATCAGCCCTCTTAATTTTTTCTACACACTTCACAATCATCCAATTGATGTGCAATTATCTCCAAAATACTTTGCTGTCCATTACTCCCCTCTTGTTATTTTAGATTTTCTTTTGCCGTTCTGTGCCAGATAACCTCAATTTCTCCCACATTTATTTCAGTGGATAGTTGTTTGCAATCATCTCCCATTAAATGGAAGAAACAAGCAAAACAAACAAACACACAATGTGCTCTTGACAAGTTGCCATATATTATCTGGTCAAATAAGCCCCACCACATCACAGGAGTTACATTATTCCCTTCAAAATATGCACTTATTAAAATGTAAAACAGTCTGATCATATTGAGGAAATACATATTACATATATAGGTTTTCTTTCATTATCCTGGCCTGTAAAATATGCCACTTATTTATTTCAGATTACTTTTTAAAGGAATGTGTTCAGGGCTTTAATTTCGTTTTAGGAATTGCTTTTCGGCTCTTGATTTACGACAGTGTTCTTTTTTTTTGCAGAATAATTTCCAGGTAGTAAACAGAGCTTATCTTTCCACTGGAGACAGAGCCCTGACACTTGGGGGTAGGGGGAGCAGGGAGGGCTGGGGCTCTGTTCCCAGGGGATGTGACAGTTGGATATGGAGTGTTTCAGGTTCATTGGGCTAGGCCAGGAAGTAAATTTTAAGGTGGTTTAGAAGATTTGCAGCACCCAATTCTTTTCAGCTCTGAGGAGAAAGATGAAGCACTGCTAAGCCCACGTGTTAAAAAAATCATGAGTTTGCCCTGCCCCCCAAAATCATGAGACTGGCTTAAAAATCATGAGGAGTTTTTTAATAGTAAATGTGGGGGCTCCTTTTATTTGGGGGTTCTGGGTTTTGAGCTTTTAGGGATCATGTTTTCAAGCTTTTCTCTTTTTCACAAGAGCCTGAAACTTACTTTTAAAAAGAAATGAACGCTCAGTTAATCACATAGCTTCAGGGCCTGGGGCTTTAAGAAAACCACCAACTACACAAAGCTCAAACTAAAATCACATGAGCTGTCAACACCATAGAAGAGAGGTAATAAGTGTGGATAAAGTCATACTAGCTATCTTAGGTATGGCTATATATATATTACTGTGGTGTCTGAACACCTTACAACTAGGGCTGGGCAGAAAATGGTTCTCCCGTCCCATGAGAATTTTCAAGATTTCAAAAAGACTTTACCTTCCAGAATAGAGATGAAAAGTTGGAATCTCAAAAATGTTCAGGAACCGACAAACTGAATAAAACTTTGGTTTGGGTCAATCATAATGTTTCATTTTGAATTGTTTCAATTTTAGCTTTTTAAAACCATTTCAAGTGTAAATTAAGTGAAATTTGGAAACAAAAAGTAATTTAGAAAATGTTGAAATGGGGCACTTAAACCATTTCAAAACTTTCATTTTTCCCAACATATTTTTGAATCAGGAGATTTGTCCGAACGGACCTTGATTTGTGAACAAGTTCAGTTTGGACAAATCGACATTTTTCCCTTGAAAAAATGTTTTGTCAAAAAATTCCCAACCAGCTCCACTGAAAATGGAGAGGCTGAGAGACCAAGTGATTAGTCCACTAGCACCCCTGAAATCTGTGGTAGAACAGGGCCTTGACCCCCACTCTCGGAAGTGCTAGGCAAGTGCCCTAACCACTACTCAATCACTCTTCACTCCATTAGACTCTTGCATAGGACATACAGGAGTTGATCTTGCACCCACGAACGTTAATGGCAGAAGCCACTATCTTCAGGGGCAGCAGGACTGAGCCCACAACAGGGCTGGAAGGATTTGATTTTCATCCGTAAATATCAGTAAACATTCATTTTACTGTATGCCACAAACTGACGAAAAAATATTTTCACTGATAATAATGGAAATTGCTCCCACTGTGGTTCATACCATGGGTAATTTTAGGAACAGGGAGACACTGGGGCTAGGACACTGCTGGGAGGATGTAGGGGGTCTCTGCCCAGGTTCCCCCCCCCTCCCAAGACATCACTCTTGGTCCTGTCTGGTCCCCACATGGCAGTGGCCAGGCCCCAGCATTCTCCGAGGTGCGCCTAGACCTGGAGACAGTGGTGCGGGGCTGCCAGGCAGTGCTGGGGGGCCAGCTGTGGCGCCTGTGCTGGAGGCCTGGCAAATGGAGCGGCACATCTGGCAGCAGCTGGCTGGGCTGGTGAAGTACATGGGTGGCAGGTGGCCCCGGCTGGCATCCTACCAGTCCTGGGCACTGACCTATAGCAGCTGGCAACCAGTGTCAGTGCCTGGTTCTGGACCACTTGCAGGGGGAGCTGGTGACTGGGATGCCAGGGACAGCAGCAGCGGCTGCCCTAGCTGCAGTTACAGATGGGGAGACTGACACTGAGAGCCCAGAGCAGCCAGTGAAGAGGAGCTGGAGTAGAAGTGCCCCGCACTTGCCAGACATGAGGCAAAACCTGTTTTAGAAGGAAGGAAGAAGGAGAGGCCGTGACAATTGCAGCGAGGCAAATGCCGCCACCACTTGAACCACACACGGCAAAGCCGAACGCCACATCTCCCCCGAAACCTACATTACCAACTTCTCTTCTGTCCTCTCCCTGCCACTCAAATGCAGGACCTTGAGGTTGCAGACGCCTCCATTAAACTCTCTTGGTGTCAAAAGTGCACATTCCTACAACTCGCAACTTCCTTATGCACCAGGAGGGCTCACGACCGTGCCTGAGCGGCTAGTGAGATTTCTGAGCCTTCAAACCTGGTGCCTAACCCTGAGTCTGCCTCCAACCCAAACTCCAGCCTACATCCAATGTAAACACTGCCTCTTTCAGCCCATCTCTGGCACACATACCAATACCTAGCTCTCACAGTGTTCTTGTGTTTTTCATCCAACGATCCTGAAGCACTTTACAGAGGAGGGCAGTATCATTACCCTCATTTTGCAGATGCATAAAGTGAGCTACCGGGAGTGTAACAACTTGCTCAAGGTCACACCGTTTGGCAGAGGTAAGAATTTAACCCATATCGCCTGAGAGCAAATCCTGTGCTCAGTCCACTAGACTACACTGTTTCCCCTAGCCCTACACTCTCAAAGCACTGTGACAGGATATCAGATGCGTACAGGAACAAAATATTCCCTAAACATCAAGAAGAACTATAAAGAAGTCAAACAACTGGAGGGTCCAAGGGAGAGCGAAATATTGGATTTGCAAGCCGAGGAAGAGAAGAGACATAAAAGTGAGGGAGAAAAGGATTCTACCCCCGCACTTGCCAGCTCTCTCTTGTAATATCTGGTTTCTGAATGAGTTGTGTCAGGACCACAGTCTCTGTGGTTATCTATACATCTTCAAAGGCATTCACCCTATCACTGCAGCACCACTTCACTATTTTGGATCTCAGTTGCTCTTCCATAACATTTCCGCAGCCCATTTATATAGCAGTGTAGGGAAAGCATCCTATGCAAAATTTGTACTGTAGCACTTTACTCGCCACTAAAACACAGCCACCTCTGGGGCAGAACGCAAGAGCTGTTTAACAGCACTCAGCAACACTACACTAAACATACATGAAGTGAGAAAGCTTCCTGTATCCAAACTGAAAATGCCGAAGGAATTTAGCAAAGCAGCATGTAATTCGGTCAGGATTCCGGGGACTCCACCACTAGTCTTGTGGAAAATTCCATAGGATCCCTAGCGAGCACAAGTACTCAGGTCTGCGGCATCCCAAAGAGACCCTGCATCCAAATGGCAGCACAGAACCTAGACAACTACTACAGCTATTGTAGTGCTCACTCTAATCCTAGCTCAGCAAAGTATTTAAGCCCCTGCTTAATGTTAAACAGATGGGTAGTCCCCACCTTGGGCCTTAAAGTTGGGTGGGAGCTTAAATACATTGCTGAATTGGGTCCTTAGTGTGAATAGTGCCACTGACTGAACCAACCCCACTTCCTACACTACCAGGGGTTTCCTCTCCCCTCCCAGTACGAATAATCCCCAACTCGATTTAACTTCTGAGCTCTTACAAAGTCACGCAGCCTGGGACAATGTGGGGGCAGGCAAATGACTCACTGATTAACACTAAATAATAATTCTTCATACGGTACAACAGGAATTTGAGGGGGCGGAGGCTGACTTTCTAGTTGATTTATTGACGTCTGTTCTCCCTTCCTAGAGCTCCCCTACTGGATTCCCCATTATTGCTAATGGAAGCTGTGTGCAAGAGTTGAAAGGATATTTTCATTGTCTGATGGAGGGAATTAAAAACACAACAAAGAAGCCTACTCACATGAGATGTTAAATGAGTAAGCAGGAGTAAAACGCATGGCTGGTTTTCTGGAGGAACAAGGCTTTGCAGTTTCCTCTCACTACGCCCCATCACATACTTATTGCATTAACAGTGCTGTTTAGCGAATGTAGCGGGGGGAGGGAGGCTTTTGATCAGAACTTTCATTACAGTGATGAAATATTGCAGACTGTGAAAGGGAAGCTGTCAAGTAATCTAGGCCAAGAATGTCAATCTTAGAGGAGGGAAGGGACACCATCAAGTGCACAGTTCCCTGTGGAGCTGGAGACCCAAGCAAAAGAGCGTAACCCACCCCATTGCAGGCTGTGGCTGCATGTGCCATGGTGCATCCGCCCTCGCCAGATGGCTGGTAGGGTGCTCTGTGCACCACAGCTGGGAGACATGCTCTCTAGCTGCTTCAAGCGCTCGGCTCTGCTGGCTCTAGCCTTGGTGGGCCCCAGAAACATTCCCAGATTTGGGGGATAAATGAGGCTTCATTTATGATGGCTGCTGGAAACTAAAAGGTGCAAATACCTCAGGCAAAATTATTGTAATGGTTATAGATGAACCGAAGAGTTCCTAAACCAGCCCCTAAGGGCAGCCAAAGCATAAGGGTAACTGTGTCTCACTAAAAGAACAGGAGTACTTGTGGCACCTTAGAGACTAACAAATTTATTAGAGCATAAGCTTTCGTGGACTACAGCCCACTTCTTTGGATGTGTCTCACTGTAACCTCTCCACACTATCCCGCTCCCTGCAGCGCGCTTCTCCGTATCTTTCTGCTGCAGCTACTGCCTCCTGTCAATAACCAGATGTGCCTCTGCCCAATTCTCAACCTTCCCATCCCATATGTCAGGCTACACAGCTTCCCCGCTGCAGCCAGCTCCTAGGCTGCTGCCTCCAGCCGGCTGCTCTAGCTCAGACGTCCAGGTAGAGCAATGTTGGGAAGATACCCATGAGCGACCCGGCTCTTTACAGGAGCATTGGAGGAGTGCACGAGAACCAGGAAGTGGAAGTGACCATGCCTGTTTAACTTGCCCACCAGAGTGGAAGTGGGAAAGGTCAAGCAGCAGCACCAGGGATGGAAAGTAAATGAGAGGCCAGATCAGAGGGAAAAGTCGCTACATAAAGCAGAGAGGAACTCCCCCTCTCTCCCAGCATCCCTATAGCTCCACCCTTCTCTTTGGCTGGTGCAATGATCCTGTCGCAATCTACTGCAATAACTGACCCAGAACATGTCTTCTGTGGATTATCCCCACAAAGGGGATAGGAAATCCCCCCACTTTGCACTGGAAATTATTCAGAAGGGGGAAAGGGAGGAGCTGAACTAGAAGGAGGTTCAGTCGATGAAAGCCAGGACTCTCAGGAGGAGATGTGGCTGAGGACCAACATGCAGATTCCCCATGTCCCTGATTTTCCTCCTGGCCCTGTGACAGGATGGCTCCAGAAGGCCACTGACTCTACAGCCATGCCTCTCCCCAGGGGGAAGGGCTTTCAGTGCACAGAGGGTGAGTGCATGTGGTTCAGTATTCATTTGTTTGCTTCCTTGTGGATTATGGAGCCATCATCCCATGACCTACCCACTCCACACCTGCAGCGCCTGGTCCCCAGGAAGCTCCCTGCGGGGTTAGGAGAAGATTGCTGTTACTTACTACATGTTAGCAAAGGCTGGTGTAGGGGAACCTTGAGTGAGGACCCATCTGCATAGATCATCAGCAGTGTTTGAACTCGGGAACCTTAGCATAAACCTCTGCCACGGGAGCTTAGCTGGCAGCAGTAGTAGGCTACTATCCTCTACTGACACAGCCACAAGAGGGGGACAGAACACACTCTGCATTGGGCTACACCATACTTGGAGTGGGGATAAACATATGAATTCAGTCTCCAGAGTTCTCTGTTTGGTCTCTCCCACAAACTCTTACACCAACTCCTTAAAAATTAAATCCAGATCTGTGCTGCATTCAGTTGCACAAGATCAATTCAGAATGAAGGACTGTTTATTAAATTAAGACACTTTATCTTAACATGCACCTTACTGGACTGTCCTCTAGTTTTAAAGACAATCTCCACCTTTTTGATTTGAGCTATTAAATAGGTGATGAGACGGTCACACAAAATGTGTTTGTATTTTCCAAACCATCTTTCTAAACTCTCACTTTTAGGATCCAAGCTCATGAAAAATCATTATTAAAATCGAGACCTCCCTAGGAGTTTCGCTAAGTGTTTGCTTTTTGATGCAGTGGCGAAGATTGCCCGGAATATCATTTTGTGTGTTCAAAGACTCAAGAACATGCTAAGTGGGAAAAGTGTGTATGTGGGGGGGAACAGCTAATGGTAAGCGATATCTTAAAAGCACAGGAGACATTGAAAATGTGAATCCATGTAGAAAATAATATACTATTATTTAAAAGAGTAAATTGCCAAAATGACACTATTTTGCGATTCTGTCTCTACAAGACTCATCCCAGCTGAACCCCTGATGTGCAAGGTGGGTTTTTTTTTTTTTAATTTTTATAGTGATACTATTAAACCTACAGAAATATCCTAGTTATTTACCAAGTGATTAAACCACAGTCATTTATTATCGTTTTACTAGAACATTGTTTTCTTGGGTCTCCGGGGTTTTATTGTTTCCAGTATAACACTCACCCCTCCTTCAATAATAATCCCCTTTGCTTTGACTATATTGCCTTATATTTTTAGATTTGTTTTAATGTTTTGCATAAAATTCAAACTCTAATGGGCTTTATGAGATGCACTGTCATGGATCCAAACCCTTATGAAGATAATTATCTTGTTCATTTGTGTTTTCATTACACTGAGAAATACTTCCCCTCCACCACCTCCACATTTTCTTCCCAAACCAAATAGCAGGGGTCTAATTTATTTCTTTTCCCTTTTCCAGTGAAAGAACGATGCACAGACCAGCACTATCCTCCTCCTTTGTTTAATAGAAGACGGTCGATTAATCACTCGGGGTGGGGGGCAGATGAGCAGAGAAGACAGTACATTTTGAGCATGGTGTGCAATACAGCTGGCATGAAAACATCTGGGCCTGGTGGAGAGTGGGGTAAACCAGGAGTTGCTTTGCCCATGGAGTTACACAGGAGCTGAACTCACTGGGAGAGAGAGAGAAGAATCAGCCTCTGTGTCACCAGCAGCAAAACCTGGGCAAATTTCAATACAACATTTTCATAAACCCCCGTAAAAGCAAAACACAGCATGTCCCAGCATGAGTTCAGTGCTGCGAAAAGGGACTGGGCTAGCTAAATCCTGGATTGGTGGACAGAGCCCAGCAGAACAACAAAAGGCCCCGCCCCTTCAGAGAAGGGAGGGGCCACAGAACCCAGACTTGGGGAACAAGAATGAAAAAAGGAGATGGGGGTGCAGATCAGTGGATTCCTACCCCATATATACCCCAAAAGCCCTCCACTCTCCATTTATGGTGACAGCCCCTCCACACCTCTCAGCAGCCCTGACTCCATCCCATCCCACTCACTGCAGCCCCCAACACCTTGGAGAGAGTGGCATTGCAACGGGCACAGTGCAAATTGGTTGGGGTTTTTTCCCTGTCATGGGGGTCCCCAAAGATGGGGGCCCAGTGCAAGTGCACCTAGTGCACATTGGTTAACCTGGGCCTGTGGTGGCCATCTTGACTAGTGTCAGAAGGGGGCTAACAGGGAGGTCTCCGGACTTTTGGGGGGCAAGGACAGGGAGCCCTGGAAACTGTTTAGCCATGAAATAGTGGCAGGATGAGCAACAGCAGGGCATACATTACCCACACTGGCCCTGCAAGGTGCCTCAACCCAGACACGGAGGGATCCCCTCTCAAGTCAAGAGGTGAGTTGAGTCTCAATGAGCCATTCAGTCTTTGGTCTCTCTCCTGTGACTGCCAAGAAAGAAGCCACTTGTCGTGGGGGTGGGGAGGAAGTTGCATTGTGGATGTAATGTATTGATTTATGTGCATTGTGGCCCTCTAGTGACTGGTCCAAAGAAAGGCTAAGGGACCTCAGTACGTCAACATATAATGGCCCTTCATTAGCACAAGTGGTAGTGACCCGCCATTTGGAACTGCATGTGCAGGACTCTAGTCCCACGTGCATGTTCTTTATATAACCATGGCAATAGCTGCTCTTTGCACAGATAGATTCATGCCATAGACAACTTTCTTCTGGTCCCAGGGCTGATACCGGCAAACCCCTATGACACCGGAGAGCTGTGAGATGGGAACTGTTCATTCCTAAACTGGGCTGAAACTGAATTAGCACCCATCACACAGCCATGAGATGATTTTACCCTCCCTTGAGACAAATTCACTATTGTCACCACCACATAGGGTGACCAGACAGCAAATGTGAAAAATCGGGACAGGGGGTAGGGGGTAATAGGAGCCTATATAAGAAAAAGACCCAAAAATCGGGACTGTCCCTATAAAATCGGGACGTCTGGTCACCCTACCACCACAAGGCCATATCGGCTGTGGAAATGGTGATATTTGACCGCATATTGAATTTTTTTGATACTCATGAGAGACGAGCGAGCACTAGCACAGCAGAAATATGTAGTCTGTGCACGGAGTGGCATTGCCTGCTTAACTCTCTGCACATTGCACTGAAGGTCTAACTGTTAACAATGAAGGTACAGACTCAAGCTGTCTTTTATTGCTGGGTTTCCAGTGCACCTTCTCCAGCGGAAAAGAAGAGAAAGCCAGAGGAGAAACAGCAGGGAAGTCAGATAGACTTGTGCTACAGCTGAGGGCAGCCATGCACGATTAGGGTGAAGGGAAGTCAGTATAACAAGCAGAGTATGGAATCAGCATCTAGGCTTTTACTTTCCTTTGTTATTGTTATGGATAGCAGAAAGGAGAAGCCAGTTTGGGCAGCATTAGGGACCGGGTGGTGCATACGTCTGACTAGCCATGGACTTGGACCAAAATCCAGGATCTCTAAGGAGAACGCAAACCCAGACCTACTTCTGAATTTCACAGCTGCGCCCTCTGATGTCCCTGGCTACGCTTTAAATCAAATCACTGAGATTTGAAAGCATGTTGCACTAACTATGATCTTCACTGATCATGCCTGCACTGCATGGGTATCCACATAGCACAAATTCCTAAACTCCTATGCGTCCATGTATTGGGTTCAGTGCAAAACCTGGGATGGATTTTCTAGGGGGAAATCTCTGGTCTGGAATCTGGGGCAGTGCCTGCTCCCTGCAGTGAGGCGCAGGGGGGGCGAGCGACACTGGGCTAATCTGCCCCAGGGCCTGGGGAGCCTCCTGTGACTTTGGGGGCCGCGGGTCCTCCATAGAGGACGCTGCACACCTGCAGCACATTACAGATCCCAGGCATAACTTCCCCCCTCTCTTAAACCCAGGAAATCCTACCAAAGTCAATGGAGATGTATGGAGTTAACTGAGAGGAGAATTTGCTTTCTTACACATATAAAGGGCTGAATCCAAAACAGCACATCTCTGATCACTGGACTCCAGGTCTGGATCAGGATCTAAATTTTCCACTCTGGACTCAGAGGAAGATTGTTCTTGTGGTTAAGGTATAGGACAAAACTCAAAATAGCTGACTTCATTTCCTGTCTCTACCGCTACCTTCCTGTGTGATCTTGGACAAGTCACTTAGTCTCTCTCTGTGCGTCAGTTCCCTATCTGTAAAATGGGGCAGTGGCACTGTTTTTTCCTCCCACTGTCTGTCTTGTCTATTTAAATGATTAACTCTTTACAGCTGGGATTATCTTTTATGATGTGTATGTACAGCTCCTAGCACGCTGCAATATTAACCTCAGCAGAAACCTCCAGATACTTCTGTAACACAAACAATAAATAGAGCACAGAACCAGTTGCCCAGCCCTGGTATCTTTGGCCAAGCTTTTCCCAAGTAACTAGTAGTCTGGAGGGCCTAATCTGAGACACCTTAAAGAGGCCTGATTTTCACCCGGTGAAAACCAGGGCTCTTTAAAGGGTCTCAGGTCGGCCATCCAGAATCAGGGTGCTATCCCCGCCTACGTTTTACCAGCCATAAGGGTGAGCGACATGAGGGAGGGAGCAGAGAGGAGTGAGCGGGAGGCAGGGTCTTGGGGGAAGGGGTTGCACAGGGAGTGGGGCCACGGTTCGGGCGCTGGTGGCCCTCCCACTTTCTGGGAGCTTCCACCGCTTCTGTGCCTCCTGAAAATCTTGCCCTTTATTTCTCGCTTTCTTTCCCTTTCAAGAGAAACAATCCCCAAATCTTTCCCAGAAACATAAATATGTATCATTTGCTTGGGAAACACGCCCTCAGAATCTGAAGGAATAATTATGTAACTGGTAGATGGAGGAAGCTATTCTTCCATTGGAAAAAATACATATGTATACATTTATAAAAGCCATAAAGGAGGGGTATTATTTCCACTTGTGTACACACAAAACTCCTTGTAGAACAATGGCAGTTACAGGCACAGATCAACAACCTGCATCCTATTACACTCATGTCTCTAGCTGTCCCTGTAGTCTAGTATATCAGGTATTGGTAAATAAATCTCCTATTGATTCATAGTAGTATTGCAGCAAGAAGTCATGGAGACAAATACTGTGTCTGGATTATAAAACGGGTTGGGGGAAATTATGACCATTAATCATATTTTAGAACTCTACAGACGAAGGGCCAAATTCTTCCCCTGAGTTCCACGGCTGCAATTCTGTTCAAGTCAATGGAGTAGCACTGATGTAGCTGAGATCAGAATTTAGTCAGAAGACTACAAGGGTAATTGAACCTCACGCTTCAGAGTACCAGCTGATTGCCTGAAAAGGTTAGAGGCTCTCTATCACACACACACACACACACACACACACACACGGCACTGCACAACAGTCTCTATGGGTGTGTGTGGGTGTGTGTGAGAGAGAGATGGAGTTAGATTCACTAACCCTACCACTGTTTGATACCATCCCACCTTCACCAGAGCAGGTCTCCATCCCACAAAAATTGCTTGCAAGATGTCCACAGCTCCCTAAATCTGTTCCGGGCTCTTCCAAATGCATTGCATTGCAATGCAATGTTATCTGACGCAGCACAATGCTGTTTCAATGTAGCATGATGTTGTTGTCATGTAACCGGATGACATTTTGATGCAGCAGCATTGGGCTGCCACAGAGGAGGATGACAATTTTGATGCAAGGCAACAAGGTTGCATCAAAAGATGATCACACTGTCTCTCATCGCACCACTGCAGAAAAGGAGTTTGCCCTGCTGGACAAACTTACAAAAGGGCTACTGTAATAGGGAGCTTCCATGTTGCCTTGAAACATCAGACACTGGCTACACCTGATGGCAGATGGACCAATGGCCTGAGGCAGCATGGCAAATCCTGGGTAGCATAATCATTAGGGTGAACACTTACTACAGCACATGCCAGCCGTAGCTGATAATTAGCTGCTTTACTTGGAAATATACAGCGAAAGGGCTGAAACCAGCCTATAAACTCAAGAAGATCTAACTAAGCCACCAGAGTACCCTGGGAATGATTCTCAGCACCCCGAAATTTGGAGATGCCAGGCGATGTGGCAGTGAGCTTCCCTCATTTGCACAGCATAGAGTTTGTCATGTAGAGGGGTGTGGCAGGGAAGGGAGGGATTCTTTCCACTGAAATCAGGGACCATGCACGGAAAAGGAATCAGTGCCACCTCATCAGTAGATGGGATGGGAGAAAGTCCAAGGCTCTCAGGGCACAGACACAGCCTTAATGTTCAGCTCTGGCTTCAGCCTGTCGGAAGAACAGCTCTGGGTTTTGGAGATGAACATATGTCCTCAGCAAACCCCACAGCATTCTGTGTCATGCAAAGTGAGGGCTGTATTTTAGAAGATCTTTGTTCCAGGTACAGGCCATTTCTTATATCATCAATACTGAAAAATACGGGATTGACAGAACACAGAGGAATGTCAGTGCCACCTGTTCCTCATTAATAAGCTGCTTGGTGGCTGGCTCAGGAAATGTGAATGGAGCCCTTGACTTCTAGCTTGCTGGGTTAAACCCAGCCCACGCTGGCAGTGGTTGAAATTCATTGGCAGCAACCTACCTGAAATAAGTTGGTGGGTCTCAGCCCAATTCCCAGAGGACCGGTGTCAATGGCACAAAACCAAGGCCATACAACTGGCAGTCTCAGAGTCGGACAGGGCGGTCACAGCAGAAAGTCCCATTTTGCACCTCTAGCTGGGCATAGCTGAGCAATGTGATGGAGGGAGGGGGGAAGAGATGGGAAGACTGCACTGAGGAGAGAGGGCAGGGTAGACCAACAGAGAGGAAGGGTGCTCCAGAGGTTAGGGCACAAATCTAGCATTTGGCAAACTCACGTTCAGTTCCCTCCCCTGCCACAGATTTCCTGTGTTACCTTGACATTTAGTGTCTCTGTGCTTCCATTCCACATGGGAATGATAGCACTGCCCTACCTCCTGGGGTGCTCTGAGGATAAAACCCACTTAATGGTGAAAAGTGCTATACTCTACAGCTCTCAATTCAGCACCATCTGCGACCACTGCATTCACTCCAGAAAGGTTTACCTTGCTGGCAGCTTGCTATGAACTTTGCACGCACAGCAAGGGGACATCCTTTAGTTCAAGCCAATGTCTCTTTCCTTCCATAGTGGGTGTCTCTTGTCCCAGACTAAAATTAATAATAGCGGTCTATGAATTTCAGATTCTCGTGCCAGGCTGCAATGCCTCTCTGGTGTTGCTCTCTGAAATAGCAGCCTGCCTTCTGATCACCCCACTCATAATATGCCCATGCCCCCAGCACCACAACTATTCTCACCACTGTGTTCAAGTTGATGCAATGGGACTTTATTGCCAGAGGTGACTAGATCCCCCTGAAGAAGGGTTCCAGTCCTAGGACCCAATTCTGTGAGCACCTCTTTGCCAAGGGCCCTCAACTCACACTAACTTCGGAGAGAGTCATGGGTGCTTGGCATGTTGTAGGCTCAGGTCCATACTTTCTAAAAACCCTTACATTTAATGTAGCCTGTGCTACAGCAGACATCAGCTGGCAGAGCACTCAATGCAAGTCTGCCTTGATGAATCATGGGTTTCCAGATTGCAGGGAGCCCACTGGCAGTGTTAGCAAACAAGAAAACTGGAAAGAATGGAACAAATAAACAAACAGGTGCCACAACTTAGACAGACTCTCTATACTCACTGAACAAGCATCCAGATTCCAGCTTGCACCTTCAGTGAAGGTGCCCTGTTCTGATGCAGCATCTTTCATCTAGGGATCACAAAGCACCTTACAAACAATAATTGTGTCACTCTGGAGGTTGGTCTGTATCATTATCCCCATTTTATAGATGGGGAAACTGAGGTACAGGGGAGTGGAATGACTTGCCCAAGGTCATAGGGTGAATCAGTGACAGAGCTGAGAACAGAACCTAGCAGTCCTGATTACAACATCACCTGGTCTAACCACTAGACCACACTTCCTGTCTCAATGCAGTCTTAACATTTGGGCTAGGGCTAGGTGTATATGGGGGCTAGATCTTCAGTTGGTGCAAACTGGTGTAGCTCCATTGAAGTCCATGGAACTATACTGATTTACACCAGCTGAGGATCTGGCCCCCCCACTGATCTCCATCCCATCCACACAAGTCAGCCCATCAGTGCATGATTAAGCGTGGCTGGTACGTAATACACTACTCAAGGTCCTTGCATGGATGGAGTATCCCTAGCCTAGGAGCCGCCCCTAACTCTAGCAGTGATGAGGAAGGAGATGAAGAAAGAATCCTGACCAGCAGTGAATGACTTTGGGTCAAGCATCCTGAGCCTGCAACCTTGGGGCAGGTTGGATGAACATCTTTCAATGCGAGAGGCACTTGACCTTGACAGTGAAACGCTGAAGGCCAGAAGGTGAAGATAGGTTTCTCCCAGAAGGCAGCGTCCTGTCTTTGTCCTTTCTTTGGGTGAGACAGAAGGCAGAAACCTCACGTCTGGATTTCCCCCCAGGCAGCAAAAGCCCATTTAGACCAGCTTGGGGACATCATAAATAGGCCTTGAACCATTCAAGAGAATGGAGCAGAAATGTTGGCACCGACACCTCACTGTCAAAACACGTTTCTCTTTAATTAAAAATGTCATATGTGCCCCTCTCCCTACGCTGTGACTGATGTTGCCAATTCTGCTGTGCTTTAGATGTGTCATATCGTGGTACATCACATCCTAATTAACACATCTTGTCAGGTCCAGCAGTTGGCTTCACTAACATGTTTATAGCAGCTGTCACTGGACCCAGCACAGGAGCTGAGGCTGCCTTGCTCGGCAATGAGGAGCTATGGCGGTGAGTTTATTTAAGGGAACAGCGATGGAACATTGTCATAATAAGGGAAACTAAGGCAGCCGCTGTGCTGACCCCAGCGGTCATGCTCACATCTTGACTGAGGACACAGTGACAGAACAAAGCAGGCTTCACTCTCTTCTACAATAATGAGATAAAGGAGGCGCTCTCTGTTCTGGGCTCAGCGGGGTTTCATAATAACACTTTGCACTTTTATAGCACCACCGTCTGCAAAACACTTCAGAGAGAAGAATGAATTTACCTCCCCATCATCCCTGAGAGACGAGGATTGCAGACTGAGGAAGGGGAGCACAGAGGGCGAGGGGGGTGGGTGCCAGAGCCCGGGCTCCAGCCGGAGTGGGAATGTCTACACTTCTAGTTGTAGTCTTGTAGTGCGAGCGCCGTAAGCCCGAGTCAGTTGACTTTGGCTCTGAGACTTGCTGCTGTGGGTATTTTTTTTTGCAGTATGGAAATACCCAGAGAGGTTAAGTAACTAGCCCAAGGTCACACAAATTCTAGGTGTCTTTCAGTTCTCACTATTAGGCAGAACTGCCTGACAAATTCAGGAATAGAACCCGGCTGTCCTGACTCATAGCCCTCTGCTAATTATCAGACAATACAGCCTGCCATATTTAGGAATAGAAACCAGACATCCTGGCTCTTTATCCCCTATTTTAATTATTAAACAACACTGCTTGCCTGGGACTGCAGAATAGAAGTCAGGCATCATGACTGCTGGCCCTCTGCTCTATTAGATAACACTGCTTCTCCCAGCCAGGCACACAACTCAGGATTGAGACTTCCAAGCCTCTGTTCTAGCGATCAGGCACTGCTACAGCTAGAGATGTACAAAATATTCGCAACCACAACAGATACACATGGCTCACTCCATCAATCGTGGAAATACAGACACCTCTGAGGTGGAACACAGAGGCTTTATAACAGTGCACAGCAACACTGGACAACAGTTTAAGTCCGTGTTTAGGTACTACAGTGATGATAATTATAGAATAGATAGGTAGTGAAGAGTATCAGAGGGGTAGCCGTGTTAGTCTGTAACCACAAAAACAACGAGGAGTCTGCTGGCACCTTAAAGAATTAACAGATTTATTTGGGCATACGCTTTTGTGGGTAAAAAACCCACTTCTTCAGATGTATGAAGACGTTGTCAAAGGCTTTCTGGAAATCTAAGTACACTGTGTCCACTGGATCCCCCTTGTCCACATGTTTGTTGACCTCTTCAAAGAACTCTAATAGATTAGTAAGACATGATTTCCCTTTACAGAAACCACGTTAACTTTTGCCCAACAATTTATGTTCTTCTATGTTTCTGACAATTTTATTCTTTACGATTGTTTCGACTAATTTGTGAAAAATGTGAAAAATGTTGAGATTTACAGAAAAAAATCATCCCAAATTGGGATGATAAGCCAAAATTTTGCAAAACAAAGATTTTTTTTATTTCATTTCTGGTAAATTGAAACATTTTGTTGTGATAAATTTGAAACATTTCATTTTGATTTTGACGATTGTAATTTTTTAAATTTTTACATAAAGTACACTTTTTTGAAATGAAAAAATCAAAGCTTTCCATTCCAAAAGGCCCAAACCAGAATTTTGGCCATTTTTTTTATGAGTTTAAAAAAAAGGGTTTTGTTGAAATGGCATTATGTGATGGAAAACTGGTTAGACCAAATGTCACTCTCCTCCCAAAGCTTTGGGGTAGTTTCTGTGAAATGAGTAGAGCTCTCAGCTTCCTCCGCAATAGACAAAAGTCCAAAAGGCCCAATCCATCACTGCTACTTGGCACCCTAGTTGGCATTCTGAGCAGAGAGAGCAAAGACGGAAAATAAATGGGGCCTGAGCTGCCCTTTCACCCACGGTTCCTCATGCTCAGGGAGAAACAAATCCATACACTGCAGCAGACAGAACTTGCCCTGCCCAGGATGCACCTTAATTGTATACAGTTCTTCTAGGGTTCATCAATGGGGACTACTTTCATCCCTCAGAATCTCTGGTGCCTTGCTGAGGACAAGGCCGCTTGCTAACCTGTGTGTGTATGGAGGGCACAGCATGGTCACACTTTGGCTGCACAGTGAAAAGCAAGGGGAAGACATCTTTGCTGAAGGACCAGGACTGGGGAGGGCGGTATCTTCCTAACTCTTCCTCCCCCCACAAGTCTTCTGCCACACATGCACATTCCAGCCCTGGCCTCCTCCCACAGTGGGGTACAGAGTTGGGTATCCAGATGCAGGATGGGCTGTGGCTGCATGCATTCTCTCTGCCCCTCTTGGAGATTTCTGTCATATTAAGGCCTGATCCAAAGCCTACTGACATCAATGGTATACTTCCCATTGATATCATGTCTTGAACTTCATGGGGAAAAAATGACCTTACTGTCAAATGGGTCAACAATCAAACCACCCATCCTCACAGGTAGAGACATGCACAATGGTTCCATATTCAGAGGTTTTCAACCATGCTAACTCCAGATCTACAGCAACTCATGGCTGCAGTTGTAGCCACTACAAAAGGATGAGGGTAAAATGTCTTTTTAAATTAAAAAAACAACTACCGTAGGAAACAGATTATTAATTCATTGTGCAATTAAATTAAAATCTCCAGAACAGTCACAATATTTGGCATGGAGTGACTCGTAACAAGCAAGGCGTTAACAATGTGGTGTTATCTTTCCTGTGTGAGGAGTTACTGGGACAGATATGTTGGCAATTGTACAAATTGTATTTCTCTCTCTTCCTTTCCTGTCATTGCTGAATGTTCCCTTCTGTGTGCTTGTCTTTGGTGTGTTTATCCATGTTTTGACCTTTCTGCTGAAGTGTTTCAAAAGATCTGCCCCTGTGTCAGTAGAAATGGGCCACCTTTAGTTGGGGGGAAACCTCAGAAGTTTGATTCGGAAAAATAAAGATTCAAAGCTCCGCTGAAGCCATAAGGGAGACCCCCATTGACTTCAATGGCCTTTGACTCAAGCTCCCTACACAATCCTAATTTTGTGGGCTGGAAATCAGGAAAGTCACTCCTATTCTCTGCCTGTGACACACAATAGTTCAATCTCCTGAGGACTGAAATGCCTCAGTTTATCTAAAGTCATTGGGCTCAATATAGGGCAATTTGGGTGAAATTGACAGGAGGTCAGAGGATGATTTAAAGGTCCCTTTGGACTTAAACTCTATGAAACTATGAAAGATCAGGGTTTCCCAAGGGGTTTCCCAGTGCTTCTTGTTCTGACAGAACCTGAAACATTGTGAACTCAGCCTTTCCTGTGAATTTCATTGCAAGTGGTCATCAACTGGTTAATCACATCCCTATTCTAGTCTATTCCGGTTCTTACACTACACCTATCACAGTATTGGCTGCTCCTCAATTACAGAGTATTGGATTTCATTGGGAGCTGCAAGTGGGAGCTCAGCACCTCTAAAGATCAGGCCATACACATTTCGTGTCCCTCCCGCAACACCACACTGGGGAACTGGATTCAGAATGGAATTAGAGAGAAGGGCATTCCCCTTCCTGAATCCCCCTACGGTGACCAGACAGCAAATGTGAAAAATTGGGACAGAGGGTGGGGGGTAATAGGATCCTATATTAGAAAAAAAATCAGGACTGTCCCTATAAAATCGTGACATCTGGTCACCCTACATCACTCCTCCCCAATTCCTGCAGCCCCCTGCGTCTCCCATCCAAATGCTGACCACTCCCCACCCTGCTTAGTGAGGAGAGCTGCCAAGATCAGAGCACTCTCCAGGATGAAAATAGAGCCAGTGCTGCTTGCCTGCAGCAAGCGGTGATCTCCTCTGGTGCACCAATACAGCTTAAAGGAGGTGTGAATGCAAGGAGTGCATGGTACCCTCACCCACAGACACACAGTAAATATGGCGCAAGCTGCCACCACATCGTAGGTGCCTTCCAGTACACTTCTGCCAGCTGCTTCACATGTGGGCGGGTGATGCTGCCAGCCCAAATATGTGCAGCACTCAGACTCTTGCATGATGTATCAGTAGCCACCTGACAGCTGGCTATCTTTTCCCGAGTATAAAATAGCAGCCATCTCTCTCTCTCTCTCTCACCCACGCCAAGAGCAGTCTCCTTGTATTAGACTACCGGAAGGCCATTAGGAGGACCTTGCTTGAAAGTGATGGGAGTTGGAACATCCCGAGGCAATGTTATGATTGTTCTATAAGGTCAGGAGGATACCTAATACTGCAGACTTGGAACGGCAAGTATCTAGCAGATGATTTATCACCTCTGGAGTCCATTTGTTATGGACTGCAATGCTGGAATGGGAAACAAGGCAGGGGTACTTAGAATGTGGCAGCACCCCCTGGCTTGAAGTGGTTTCCGTCATCTACAGGGTTTACTGTTTTGATCAATGGCTCTCAGCACCCCCACTATACAAATTGTTCCAATGCCACTGAAACAAGGTGGATATTGCAAGAGGATGAAAGCCAACAGAACTGGCTTCTAATCCCAGCTCTACCAAGGACCCACCATGTGACCTCAGGCAAGTCAATTAATATTGCCGTGCCTCAGTTTACCGTTCTGTAAAGTGGGTATAGAGGAGAGTAACCTGGCACCCATGTGACAACACCAACAGGCTTGCTGCTTATTTGTGGCACTACGAAAGGAACAACCATTTGCAAAGGGGCACTTTCCAGATGCATGATAGGATGAACCAATCAGAGGGTGCATAGATGGGGCTGAGGCACAGGATAGGCAGTCAGGGCCCAGGGGTTCTACTTTCTGTTGTATTATTCCTACTCTACACCATGGTAGCTGAATGGATATTCCTGGATCAGCGGCTCACTTCCAGTGAAACTCACCCCTGTGCAGAAAGGTGATGCACCATCCAGGTCCCACATCAGCCCTACTTTGAGGCTTAGGTGGGACTCAAGTGGTGCCTAGACCTTGTGCCAGTGAACGTCCCCGTTCCTGTGTGACTTTGTGTGAGTCACTTTATTCCTCTGACTCAGGCTACCCAAGGAAAGTGGCGCTGAGATGCCTGCGGGCACATCCCAGTCTTTTGTACTGCAGGAAGTTGAGTTGCTCTAAAAATTCTTTGCCAGTGAATTGTGGGAGAACTTGTTTGTCCTCCCTGGGCCCATGGGAGTAGGGAATTGTGGGAAGGCATGGGAGGACTAGCAGCCCTCGAGTGCCCCGAGCCTGTGTCCACATTACAGAGTGAGCATGTTAGCAGCTGATGAATTGTGCACACTCGAGATTTAGTCCATCCCCCCGGATGGGCCAGCTGACTTGAGTTGAAGCACCAGCTTGCTTGAGTGAAGGAGCTGTGTGTGTGTGGATGGGAACTGAGTTAGGGACAACACTCGTTATAACTGGTGTTCACCTTGCAGTGAAGACAATGGAGGATCACAGGGATCTTTGTGAGTCTCACTTAATTGTCTGGAAAGCTCTTTCAGATCTGGAGATGAAATAGACTATGGAGATGCACTGGGTCACTGTTATTATGGCTCTCCATTGGAGTCACCAGGATTTCCCCGTGTATTCTTTCAATTATAAAAAAGTGGCGCTAAGCTGAATGGGGCCCTGATAATGAGGGCTCCTTTCATTTCCATGCGCCCATGCACAGGCCAGTTCACAGGCTGATAAATGAAGGTCTCCCACTCCACAGATGGCATTTGAGAATTCTTTAAGCAGAATAATTTTATGGTTCTTGACTCAGGAAGTTGGTTTGAACTTTGGTTTCAGAGATAAAAGGGCTGACAAAGCATCCCCACAGGACACCCAGCCTCGTTTGCATTCATAAATGTGCAGCAACCCACATCTTCACACTAGGAATTACCTTCGCTCAAAGGTTTTTCTATAGTCACTTATCATCTAATGAGCAGTGTAAGAAACTTCATTTCAAGGGAAGGGGGGGAAAATCCCCACTCAGTGGCTGCCTCTGAATGGGATTCAATTTCTGTGGCTTTTTCATATCATGGTTCTGAAGAGGAAAAGGCATAAGAGCAAAGAGCTGAAGGCAGTGCCTGGCCCTTTAGGTGGAAATGGGCGTGGAGTGTCTGCAAACTGTGTGGCACATCTGAGAAGGCAGAGGTGGTGGCACAGGCAGGCAGCACCTACACAGAGCCGAGAGGCGGCAGGAGACTGGAAATGCCATCTGTATCTGTAACGGTAACAACCCCCTGGAAAGGTCAGCTTCCATTCTTGCCGACCTGTACAGCCCATTTCAGATGGAAAGGATGTGTCTGAGATAGCTGGGCAATGATCATAATATTCTTTTACATTTGGTGCCTCTCATTCCAAAGTACTTTGCAAGACATGTGCAAGGAATTTCTTTCCCTGCTCTTTGCTAAAACGTAGCAGGGTGGGACTCAGTGGCTATTTAACAGGGATCAGCAACGCTACACGGCTGCCTGAAGCTGATAGGCGGTGGTGTCCAATCCAAGCTGCATTATTATTATTTATTTGTACTGGAGCAGTGCTTAAAGAAGCCAGCCAGGCCTGGCTCCATGTTGTGCTCAGCACTGAACAAACCTGCCCCAAAGAGCTTAGAATCTCAGGCTGAAACAAGAGCAATAAATAACCAGGAAAAATAACAGGCAGGAAGGAGAGGGGCAAGAGAGGGCGAGGCTAGTGGAAGTGAGATCACATGCTTACAGGAGCTAGCAACGTGCACAACTCTGAGGCTCCAAACCACCTGAAAGTTTAATAACAAATAAACAGAAGCAGCCACCCGGACAGCACTACCACCAGGCGATCCCTGAATTTCCTGGATGGGGAGGTCCAGCGATTCGGGCATGGGACCAGGAATCAGCAGACCTGGGATTCATTCTCGGACTGAGCACTGACCTGCTGGGTGTCCTGGTCTATTTCTTTTGTGTACTTAGGGTGGCAATTTCGAAATGCGCCTGCATGCCATTGACTTTCAATGAGACCATGCTCCTGAATGACTAGCCACTTGGAAAAAATATCTCCCCCTTCAATTGTAAGCGCCTTGGGGCAGGGACTGTCTCTCATGCTGCCTTTGCTCAGAGTAGGAAAAGTGGTGGGGCTCAGCCAGCCTCTGGTAGCGAAGCCCAACATTAACTCAGCCTCGCTCCTAGACTACACTAAGCCCCGTGTGTTTCTATAGCACCTGGGAAAACAGGGCCCAGATCTTGGCTGAGTATTCTAGGTGCTACCGTAATACAAATAATAGAGAGTAACAATAACTCATGCAGCCGCTGCTGCAGAGGTGGATCTTGAGAAGGGATCTGAAGGAGGAGAGGAGGTCGGCTTTACAGATCAGCTCGAAAAGGAGGCACCAGCCAGGAGGGCCAGCATGAAGAAAAGACTCCACCTTCTTTGCTTTAGACCCTGGATACCATTTTCTGCCTGCTGACTGGCTGCTTACTGCCCTCTCTCCTTCCACCCCTCTGCCACTCCATTGCTAGCTTCACAGTCCCTGCCCTTCATGCAGTTCACCCGCCCCTCAACACTCCTCTTCCCCCACTCCACTCCTATTACCTCTCCCTCTTTCTGCCCCCTCCCTATGTTTCCAGTTTGTTTGCGTAGTGCCCCGGGCAGCACCTAGGTTGAGGGCATTAGATACCCAACTCCTGCTGAAACTCAGTGTAACTTGGGCACAAAACTCCCTTTGAAAAATTGCAGCTCTTGTGCATTGTCCCTTTCACGTTTCCCCTGTTGAATGTGCACATCCTTACCTTTAGGGGTCCCCCTCGTGCCTGGACATGGCATTGAGGGAACTTTGCTTCTCACACCCCCTCTGGTGGCCACTTACTCGGCCTTGGGGACCACGCCCAGCCAATCTCTTCCCTGGACTCCGTCACTGGAGTCTTCTGTGGCTCAACCCTCCAGCTCAGTCATACAACAGTCCAGCTCCCTTTCCGTGTTCAGCTCTAAACTAAAGATCCTTTGCCCCTTTTGGGCTTGACTTCAATCCCCTTCCCCTTGTAGGCCCCAGCTCAGGACTCGACTCCATCAACGATACTTGTCTCCTCCACAGTCTCTCGCCAGCTGAGTTCCCTCAGTCTATTATATGGCTTAGCTCTGCCTCCTCTATCCAGGAGGCAGTTAGGTACTCTCCCCGTCCAGGTGCAGAGCATGACTAATTGGATCTTTTCCCTTGTATTGCAGGTGATGGGGGTGAAGACCCATCACATCCACCATATAGTCAATCAACACCTGCTCCTGCTCCAATGGAACTTTTACCACTGACTCCAATGGGAACAGGATCGGGGTACTATCAGTTTCCCCTGTTGTTTGTCTGGTTCTTTCACATGGCAAGGAAGGAGAGAAAAAAGAATGACTGAAAAACCACAAAAGTTGTCATGAGTACTCAGCTGTTGATTCATTTTTGGACACTGCCTAGATTCCAAAGTTGTCATTTTCTCTCTATGCAGAACAGACCTATGCTGAAGCCTGGGTTGCATCTGGTGCCAGTTACCAAACTTCTGTATCTGTAGTAAAAAAATGGCACTTTGCAAATCTCAAATTGAACTATATTCTCCATATGCGCCACCTTTCTAGGAACTCAGACATCCAGTACTTAGCTCTACATGTACTGGTTATGTTCAAAATTGGATAAAGAAAGAGGTTTAGCTTTTCAAAGCAGTGCAGAGGATTTAGCCACATAACTCTCATCAATTTGAATGGCAGCTGAGTAGTTAAATCCCCTGGCCCTGCTTTTGAAAATCTCTGCCCCATACGGTAGAAACTAACACTTATTAAAAGTAGAAAAACGAAATTCTCTCTCCACAGAAGGCAGGAGACCACAAATGAAAATGCAAGGTGCTGCAGAGAGTGGTGCTGATGAGCCAGTAGGGGGCACTTTGGCTCTCTATTCAGTGTTGAACTGATATTGCAGCAATAGACTGGTCAAAAAAATGTTCATCCGTTTTTAGTTGAAAAATGCCATTTTGATGAAACTGAAAAAAAAATTGTCAATTCGTATCGATTTTGACCAAATTTTGTTTTGAAAAAAATTGGAAAAAATGTTTTGCAAATGTCAGCATGAAACTCTCGTTTCAACATTTTCGGAGCAGAAAGTTTCAATTTGTTTGACTTTTAATTTTGAAATTTATTTTATATTTTTTAACCAGTTGAAATCAAAACAAAATGTTTAGAATTTATCAACTTGAAATTTTGGGTTATTTTGTTCGCTTTTTTCATGAAAATTTTTGAAACTTCAGCTTAAAAAAAGCTGCCTCCAATTTGGGACAATTTTCACAGGACACAATAATACATTTTCCGACCAGCCCTCCCCAGCAGGATGATAAAAGACTGTGCTATTAGACATGCTGGGTTTTAGGTGACTCATAACATCTAAGTACTGACCACCCTTGGTCTTTAAAGATCTCATGGCATTTTTCACAACATTAAGGGAATTAATTCTTGTTTCCTGGCCAAATGCCCACTCTGGCAATTACAGCCTAGATCTACGTAAATTGCACCAGCAATTTCATCTTGGACCCAGACCATGTGTATTCATACTGTACAGGAGGCAACATAGAACTGCAAGTTCAACCCATCTAAAATGTTGTGGGAGCACCCCGTTTTCAACAGGCCACATCTACACCTTTCACTGAAGTGTCATGAAGAAATTTAATGTGCCAATGCAACATCATGGCACTGGGATATTGCATTTTGACTTGATGGCACTACAGCAAGATGATGGTGTCTCTTTGGAACATTGTTGCAACCCAATGATGTTTTGCCACAACCTCATTTTACTCTTCCATGAGACTTTGGTGCATGATCACCAAGCTGCAGTTCAACCAAGGTTTGTCCTGTGGGTGAACACTTGTAGGAGACACTCCTAGAAACTCTGCATCTTTTAGCCAGAACTTTAGCGATCTTAGCCACTACAACCAGATCAGGACAGAAACTATATAACTGCATAGTTCACCCCCACCCCCCACACAAACGTCTCTGAGGACATTATCTGCTAGAGCAATGAATTACAGTGAACTAAAATGGCCTTAATACATTAAAGCGCACCCAGAGTGTATCATTAATCTAATTATTGAGAAAATGTACGGGGAGAAGACTCCTTTGCAGCGCTCCTCAAGGTGAAGAGCCACCAGCACTTAATTTTGGTCTTGCAGCAAAGCAACAAAAACACAATTTTGTCTGAAGCACGATCAAGGTCATGGAAAGTGCAGGAGCAGTGAGACATGGAGTTTCCCATTTATCCATTCGATGGATCTCAGTCACCCCCCTCCCGGACTCAGAGCAGTTCAAGGAGATGGTTTCATTGACCTAGGTTGATTTATTTTGACACTTTTCAAGGCTGGAGTGGATGCTACAACCCAGTAGCCCATCAAGAGTGACACTTCACTAATAATTGAATGGGAGGCTTAGGACCTGCAGTTTAGATGCTGCAGACAGAGCTCCAGTAGGATGTTACTTCAGTACCAAATGGTTACTACTCAGAATCTCACTTTATAAGGTGCATTAGCAATCTGTCTTCTGCTGCTGATAATAACTTAGGTGATAATCCTTAGGTTTGTCTCTCCCTCATTGAAATGTGTGGCTTAAAAAAAGACTTTTGCTTGACAAAACACACTGAAAGCTGTTTACTTTGTAAAATGCATCTAAAGATGTTAATCTGCTAGGCCCCAATACAGCAAAGGCCTTAAGCACATTACTTACTTTCAGTGCATAAGTCCACCACTATTCAGCAAAGCACTTATACACGTGCTTAATGTTACACATTTTATTAGTTCCATTAACATCAAAGAGACCACTCATGTGCTTAAAGTTAAACACATATTTAAGTGCTTTGGTGATTGAAGGCCTTAAAAACAGATCTCAGCTCATCTCTAATGTCCAACTCTGCAACTTCTGATCCTGCAGTGCTACAGAAGGCACTAAGAAGTATAAATCCAGGGCAATATTTTGAATATATCAGGGGCTTAGAAACTGGAGATTTGATCTACTAATCCAGGTGTATTTTAGCAATAGATGTGTCAACTGAAGTGGTCTGTGTAATTAGTATTCTCGCTAGCACTGATTCTGTTCAAATATATTGCACACATCCATCACCCACTTCCTCGACTCATCTGTCTAGATCAGTCAATTACAAACTTATTTTCCAGTCATGAGTATTCTTGCGAAATAGACATAAGAAGCTAAACTAATTTCGGGGTTTGACCTCTCTGGCTAGCTATTTAGTAGAACAGTTCACTTACTTTTCATGGCCATCCATTCAAATCTGACCCACAGAATTGAAAGACCGCTTCTTTAATTGCACATGGTTTAATACAGATGTCCATTAACTTATGTTAAATTACAGTAAAACATCTATGGCGGGAACATGATGTGACATCCACATGAATACTAAATACATTCATTGTGATCAGCGCTACAATGAATATGAAATGAATTCATAATGATAAGACAATTAATCCTCTACCTTTTATGCCTTTAGATGATACACTACTTGGTCTTATTGCCTTCACAATGCCACGTAAAATAAATGCAGGAATTTTTCAGGCAGTCAGTTTGTTCAAATGGCCCTTTTTTTTTCATGCAGTCAGACTGTTCCAATTCTTCTTTTAAAGAAGTTGATTAATGCAACCAGTGGCCGGGCTCGGTTCATGTGCTGCTTCTCACCAATCAATCAATCAATCAATCAATCAATCAGTAATAATCAGCACTTATCAAATATTAATGAATTGATCTTATTACAGGAGATGAGTGGGACAGTTTTAGATTTGGATCTTTCATGGAACTTTCTGTTAAAGGGCCATGATAAAAATCTTTTAAAAACATTATTTCTTACCTATGTTACGAATGATAATGTCATAAATTCAGATATTTTAACATTTGAAAGGAATATTATAATCTCTTCTGACACATAACATAGACTTTTACCCAGTGAAGTTAACTTCATAAAACTGAAAAGATTTTTAAAATAGAAACTGACTTTGCACAAACTACCTTTTGCTGTACAATTCATCAAAGGCCTCATCTATATTGAGGAAAAGCATCATGTTAAAAGACGTATTAGCCAGCATGACATTAATCGTGAATTTGCCCTTTGTACCGACAAGGAGAAGCTGGATTTACAATTGTGTTATCTCGTCATGGTTAACCTGGAGAGGACCTTAGGTTCAACTCTGACCAGCTAGCATGTTTTGAAACTCAACTCGTCCTTGTCGACACTAGATGCTAAGCGTGAAATCCCAGCCCCTTTGAAGTCAATGCGAGTTTTCTCACACTTTCATTGAAATTAAGAGAAATACCGATATGGAAATATTTCTGTTCATACGGCCATGTGTCCCTGAACACAGGGAATGACTGTGAATAGTCAGAGCACCAGGTTTAGACTGTGTTGGAAAGACAACACCAGCCCGCATGAACTTCTAATCAACATGGTGTGCAAAACAGGTGCTGGAACAAGACTTGTCCACACCCGTGCTTCCAATGTTGTCAGCACTGGTGTAGCTGAACCAGAATTAGCCACAATGAGAAAATGAAAAATAGAGAAGACACAGAGAAGACCCCTATCTGCCAGCAATAATGACTATGTTCAGTGCAGAGGCCTAGCAGAAAGGGGTCCTGCTCTTAGTTGGGGTCCTGCACCTCAGTATAAATAAAATTAATGGTCACTAAAGCTACATCTACCCTTGGAGCTGGGGTAAGCACTCATTAAGCTAGCACAGTAAAAGTAGTGTAGCTGGGGTAGCATGAGCAGTGGTGAGCAGCGGCACCGGCTAGTGGCCCTAAGTACAAACTCACCTGGACCCTATGGGTGCTCACTTGGGGCAGCCAGCCTGTGCTGCAGCCCACCACTGCCCATGCTGCCATGGCTACACTACTATTTTAGCAGGCCAGCCCAGTGATAGCTAACCTGAGAGCTGGGAATCACACTCCCAGCTCCAAGTGCAGACGTATCCAAAAAACCAACAACCAACCAGGGAGCTGGGCTTTCAGTGATGTCTTTCAAGTGGGTGAAGTCTTGACCCTACCTGATCATTAAAGATTATAACCCTTTTTGCAATAGTAGGGGTGTCCTGGCTAGATGCTAGCTGATGGCCATCATTTGTCAATTAAAAAAAAATCATCAAAACGTTATATATATATTTTTTTATTTCAAAAGTTCAGAAAAAAACCGTCAAATGAAATTATTACTGTGTGTGTCAGGGGGCGGAAGGGGGATGGAGAGGGAGTTAAACCAGCTCTTGTGAGATCTGGTTGAGATGCTTTTGATTTAGAAGAAAAATGATGAAATTTCAAAAAAACATTTTCCCCAACCAGCTTTACTCATTTCTATTCTGCCACCATGAATTCCATCTACAGATTCAACTGGACACAGGCTCCTTCTCTCCCTCCCCTCAAACTGCTGGGCAGAGTTGTTGGCAGCATTAAGCAGTGGCTGGTGGAGGAAGTGATGATCCCTATATGTAGTTTGTAAAGTACTCTGGGATTATTTGAGGTGAAAGGGGCTATCTGAAATGCAAACTATTGTTATCATTACAGCCCCGGTCCTTTAAAATTTCACTGCCGCTTGCTGAAATAATACAACTCAACAGTGCCCTCTATTGACTACAGTGTGGGTTGTAGCAGGTAACCAACCACAGTCTCTGATCCACTGAATGATGGTCGAGATCTAAACCACTACACAATAGGTGGCAACACTGTATTAGGGACCGGATCCAGAACCTACTGAAGTCAATGGCAGGCTTTCCATTGACTGGAATGAGCATTAAATCAAACCCTTGATAACCACTAAGTAGAAGGCTCTACTTGCTTGAGAGAAGTGTTTTCTCCAGAAGCCTTTGTACAGGCTACAAGATGTCCTTGTGAATTGTGATAACAGAGGTGCTGAGAACCAGCCATTCCCGTCAGCTCCAGGCCTAAAGAGTCAGGGTCCTGTCTCTTGACATTTATCTCCATGATTGAATTTCTTGGCCAAGCAACTAACCCAACTGTCATTCATATTTAATTACAGAAAAAACTTGAAATTGGGTGTTCTGTAATGAGGGTTTCCTCCAGGGATCGGCAACCTTTGGCACACAGCTCGCCAGGGTAAGCACCCTGGAGTAACCCACGCAGGTTCGGCCGATCACAGCTTCCACTGGCCGTGGTTTGCTGGTCCAGGCCAATGGGGGCTGCGGGAAGTGACGGCCAGCACATCCCTCAGCCTGCGCCGCTTCCCGCAGCCCCCATTGGCCTGGAGCAGCGAACAGCGGCCAGTGGGAGCCACGATCGGCCGAACCTGCGGACGCGGCAGGTAAACAAACTGGCCCCGCCCACCCAGGGTGCTTACCCTGGTGAGCCGCGTGCCAAAGGTTGCCGATCCCTGGTTTCCTCAATTACAGGGGAACAGCCAAATTCTCCAAGGCTGGTTGGCTGAGCAGGACTCATGTGCATATTAGTATGTGCTCTTATTAGCCCTGATGAGTTGTCTGACCTTGAGGGAAGCAGGTCAGACCTCTTTTGCTCCCTACAGCTCTGCTCCGTTGGAGCCACTAAAAGGTTCAGCCTTTCAGAGCACAGGGACTCTACAGAGTTGAGTTCCTGCTCCTGCATGGCTAAGGAGCTGCAGCAGCACCAGTACTACCCAGGGTACTAACATGTGTTTAACAGGGACGTTGGGGTTAATTGGTACTTGATGCATCAAAGCTGTACTCTAGGTGGTCTGTGGAACTCAGCACCACATGATATCACTGAATCAAATAATTTAGGACCCAATGCTGCAAGTTGCTGTGCACCTTCAGCTCCCATTGATTTCAGGGAACTGGCAAACTATTGTTTAAGTAAATTAGACTCGCTAAGGGGAAAAAATGGTGTGGGTGATGAATCCCAACGCATCAGAGGTCAGGTCCAAAGGTTATGCATGGGGATCAGGTCGAAATATCCTTCTCTGTAGTAGTAGTATTGCACAGTAAAATAGACAATGCAAGGCAGGAAATGGAGTCTGGCCTTTTCTGGTATGGGAGTTCTAATGCATGTGTATGTGTATGCAGTGATTAGGGCATTCTGAATGTCTGAAGGGTGAAGTGTGAATTCCTTCTAGTCTAGCAGGAATTGAAGGTCATGCCGTATGCTACTGAAGAGGCAATTTACCCTAGATTTGTAATAAGATCTCACATTTGACCTATTAGACGAGTGTTACATGGCATTAATAATCTCTCTACAGATAACATAGAGAAAAACAAAAGTAGAGTATTGAGGCTGATCTTCTAGAAGTGAATTCGTTTGCAAGGATCTAGTCTATAGGAAAAGTATAATTTTTAAAGTAAAACTGACTATATTTAAACTGAATGCCCTTTCCTTGGATGGATGGCTGAAAGTGGGTGGGTGTGTTTGCGTGTTCATATGTAATAGAGATTAATTAAATTATTCATTTCACATGTAATTTGTGATTAATTTAGCCCTTTCTTATATTCAAGAACCAAGCCAAAGATTCCAAAAAAGTGTTAACTATTCATAAGTATTCACTGAACAGTTTAGATGAATAATTTCCAGTGGTTGGATTGTTTCCCAGTTTAGTTCAGAGGTCATTCACATGCCATATTTGTGGTGTGCAGTTGATCCTAAGTCTCATAGTATTGTTTATGCTTCCTCATTGGATGAGTGGAACTTTTTTAAACAGAAGAATAACCAATAGCCAATAATTAATCATGTACTTCCTGGTATGAATTACAAAACAAATAATCATTAGCAGGTAAATATGCCCAATGATCTGTAATGGGATGTTAGATGGGGTGGGATCTGAGTTACTACAGAGAATTCTTTCCTGGGTGCTGGCTGGTGAGTCTTGTCCACATGCTCAGGGTTTAGCTGATCGCCATATTTGGGGTCGGGAAGGAATTTTCCTCCAGGGCAGATTGGCAGAGGCCCTGGAAGTTTTTCGCCTTCCTCTGCAGCGGGGGGCATGGGTCACTTGCTGGAGGATTCTCTGCACCTTGAGGTCTTTAAACCACGATTTGAGGACTTCAATAACTCAGACATAGGTTGGGGGTTTGTTACAGGAGTGGGTGGGTGAGATTCTGTGGCCTGCGTTGTGCAGGAGGTCAGACTAGATGATCATAATGGTCCCTTCTGACCTTAAAGTCTGCGAATCTATGAATCTGTAAAATTTATGGGATTAATGGATATTTTCATGAGAACATAGTGCTGGCCTGTAGACTTACAAATAATGAATTATTTGACTTCAAAGACAGGAGCTCAGCAAAAGCAGCCCATTTCTTCACATATATATTAATGGTTATGTGTTTTCACTTTTTGGCCAGCTGTCGGGGCAAGGTTTTCAAAGCACAAATGGCAGTGCCTAAGGGTATGTCTACACTTGGAGCTGGAGGGTAAATTCCAGCTCAGGGAGACACACCTGTGCTAGCTCTGATTGACTTAGCATGCTAAAAATAGAAGTGTAGCCAGGAGAGTGAGAACCCCTGCCACCGCTATATACTAATTTTAGTGCACTAACTCAATCAGAGAGAGTGCGGATATGTCTCCTTGAGTTCGAATTTACATCTGTAGCTCAGTGTAGGCAATACCCTGACACTCCTTGGCTTTCAATGGAAGCTAGATGCTTAACGTCTATCTGCAACTCCAAAAACCTGAATGTAATGTAATAATGTAATATAGACACACATGCCTGTTCCATTGTAATCCTCACATGTTAAGCATTAGGTCTGGTCTAGGAGGGTTTTGTTGGCATATTTACATGGTTACGAGGACAATTTTTTTGTGACGCAGACATGCTGGCAAAACTTGCCTAGCGTAGACTCATTATACTGGCATTAAAGTGCTTTTTTGCATGTACCGCTTATTTCCCCAGCCAAACCAGAATAAACTGTACTGGCAAAAGCACTGGTATATTGATAAAACTGCATCTAGGAAGGTTTTGCTGGTATAGCTATACTGTCAGTAATTTTAAGTGTGGACCTGGCTTTAGAGAATGGACATTTCAAACCCTCTGCCATGCTTTACCACAATATTGTGCTGTAAATAGTGCTGGTTGAAAATGTTCTGATGCATTCGAAGAAGTGGGCTGTAGCCCACGAAAGCTTATGCTCAAATAAATTTGTTAGTCTCTAAGGTGCCACAAGTACTCCTGTTCTGATCCAGCAGCTTTTCCATCAAAAATGTTGAGTCGGTGAAATCCAAATGTTTCAATTTTGTCAATTTTGTCAACAAAATATCAGAATGTTTGGTTTTGATAAGATCAAAATGCTTCATTTACATTTTAATAATACAATATGGAATTAGTTGAAATGAAACATATTGATGAGGTCGTTTTAATATTCCCCAAATGGAATTTTTTAGAAGTTTTATTTTGAAGAAAACTTTGACTTTTTGTTCCAGTTCGGGACACCAAGAAATGGCCAGCAGAATGGAAATTCCCAGTTTTGACCAGCTCTAGCTGTAAACCAAGACCCCGTGCTAAGCTAAGCACTGAAGAGGTAAATCTTTGAAGCAATGGGTGGGAGGAATGCACAAGTAAAGAAATCTTCTTAGCATGCAAAGTAACAGCACTGTATGTGAGCTTTGCCGCACCCCGTGCAATATTCGCGCTAACTAACCCATGGATTATCCATTATCAGCTCCCACGGCCCCATCACATACTAGGCCCAGAAGTAGATAGGTCAGCAGGGACTGAACGTGTGACTGCTGCTTGAGCTAGGAGACCGTCTTCTCTTCGACAAGGATATGGCAAGCTCATGAACCTCTGTATGTGTGCCAGCCACCAGGAGGAGAGTGCCACATTGAATGAGTGTGAATTACACAGGTCTCACAGGAGAAGACTGGTACACAGTGGTGGAACTCTCTTCCGCATGAACAGATCTAGTCTAGTCTTTATTAATGGTATATTTTTAGCTTGCTTAACTATTGTTCTTACAGTGGGAGAGGAGTCACAAATCTATGGCAGAGGCTGTTCCAATAAGTCTGGGAATTCAGTTTGGAAAGGACCGTGCTTTGATGTAATTTGACCTCTTGCCACTAAAGGCTCTGGGGTGTTCAGATCTGGCACAGTCCCACTCGCATCTTCTATTAAGCTACCTCATGTTACTGAAACACAGTTTGATAAGGGAGAACATGTCCCCATTTTCCTAGTGAATTTTATTTCATTCCTCACTGGAAAATGTCACTTTTGCTTTGAAAGGATATTTCCAGTTGAAGAAAAATTCTGACGACAACAACAACAAAAAACACACTGCACTTTTCTGTGCTATTTTTCCAGGAGTAACAAAGCAAAGCCATAATTTGTATGTGATGGATGACAAAGGCCTGTTCTGCTAATGCTTTCTGTATTAGGGAGAGTGCTTGCTGGTTCGCCTTCCTCTTCTATGACAAAGTTGAAGACTGGATGGCAACAGGCGATGCCTCTTCTGAGGCATTTGCTTAGGAGGAGTGATGGCCTTGATGGTGATTGCATAGGAGTTCTATTAGTAGGGAGATTATTCTTGGCCTTGCATGGGATTTATGGGTGAACTTGGGCAATTCACTTCACCTCCCCAGGCCAAATTCATCCTTGGCATGAAGTCACTAGAGTTGCATCAGAGACGACTCCGTTTAGGGGCCATGAGCACCTCCTGACTGTCTGTGATTTTACCCTCACAACAGTCTGTCAGTTAGGGAAGTCCTTACCCCCATTTTATAGATGGGAGCAGAAGCAGAGAGATTAGCAACCCAGCCCAGGTCCCCAGTTAGTGTATAAGTTCTATAGGGCAGTGACTGGCTTTGTTATAGGTGCGTACATTGCTCAGCACAGTGGGGTCTGAGTCTGGACTAGGGCCTCAAGGGGCCACCACAATACACATAACAAGTCCCTGAGCCTGTCTGTGGAAATGCCAGGAACTGGACCTGACTTTCCTAAATCGTGAGACAATCCTGAGCAGGCGGCTCTCGCTGGCTCATTTCATCACGTAAGTGGCCACCCCCTTCTAGAGCTGGGATAACAACTCCTACCAGCTCCACGGGAGTGCTGGGAGGTGGCTCAATTCCTCACGCTTTGAGATCCGCAGAAGATAAAAGTATGACAATGATTCTGAGCCATTCACTGAATAAAGAATTCCGTGCTAGCGATGACACAGAATAACACTGCTTAGAAAACAAACCAAACTTTTTGAATGCGATCTCGAAGGAGGCGGAGGATTTTGCTATCACCCCGCTGGAAAATTATGGCCCCTATGGGGCACAATCAGCCAGACGGGGTTTCAGTCATGTACTGTCATGATTGTTTCTCATGCCCTACTGTGGCTGGCAGTGTCTGTGCCCATCCCCAGCTCCGAGACAGGATTTTGCTCTGTCTAGAGAGCAGTCAACCCCAACTCTTCTTCTCTCTACGCACTTTGCCCAGATCTAGTTAATTGTGCTTGAAGAAAACCTAACGGACTATAAAGTGGATAATGCTTTCAGTTCAGTATAATAAAGCTAAGCAGGCAAGATGGGGTCAGGCCAGGGGCCTTTCTTTCTATTTGTAACTATGCTCTGTGTTCTCAGCCGGTGCAGAATAACCGTTGAGCTCCCAAGAAAGCACCTCTGACATGCCTGTGAATACAAATTCAATTCATTCCCATCACTCCCACTTTAGTACACAGCAGATTTAATTCACAGTGATAGGACATGTCATTGTCACCGAGACGAGTCTCACTCCAGATCAGCAATAATGGAAGCAGAAAATGCTAGGGAGGTAAGTAAATCTTGACATTCGTGGCTCAGGCTAGGGATTCAGTGGGTTTTAGTCTCTTGGGGCCCACCCACCTTTTCCCTTTTCAAATAGCCCCTTGGCTCCCCAACACTAGCTAGCCCTTAGATTCACCATGAGAGGGAAGTGAACAGATAGTCCCAGGAACATACAACCCCCAAGCCAAAGGCATTCTACCATGACTAACCAGGAATGCTCAGTGGCACAGCAAGTGCTTTCTGCCCCTACGTACCTGGGATGGTTGGCAAAACCAGAGGCACCTGGCATGTGTCATGCAGCAATGAAGTGGTGAATGCATCATGCCTCACTGCGCAATCAATGTTTTCGATGTCTATATGTTTCCCTGATCCCTCCAACAGGAGACACAGCAAAAGGGCAGGCAGTTGGTGCTAAAGAGCAGAAGTAATTTTCTTTAAAATGAGCTTTGGAAATCCAGGATGTTGGCTGGCTTAAAGCAATTCTTCCACCACCATCCCCTCTCAGTCACTACCACTTCTAGGAGCGCAATAAACTCACCGGTTATGACTCATCATAAGAGAGGAGGCCACGAATTAGAAAGAAATAAACCCTGATTCCATCCTTTAAGAATACAAGGGAACCATAAGACACATGTGCCCTCTTTCTCTGAGCTCTGCCAAGGGCAGGAGAGCTTGTTTCCAAAGCAAAGAGAGAATCTGCTGAAAATCCACAGCAGCCCCAGAAAAGTGTATCAGATGTTTGGGGCCGTGAGGACTTCTAAAGAGCTTCTGTGAGTCACCGAGCAAAGGACATTTACATGAAAATGAGAACTTTAATAAAATAAGGACATTGTTAATTGTTCCCTTGCTCAAATCATAATCCTCTCCCTGGGACGCCATTAAAATTGTTTCACAGAAACTAGAGATGGGAAAGTCTGCTTCTGCCCAAGGTCGCTGCAGGATTCTTCCACACAGTAGGCCTAATTCTCCTCTGACACTGATATAAGTCAGAGGCAACTCTGCTGAAGTCTTGGAGCATAACTAGTAAGAACGAGTGGAGAGGAGAACCAGGCCCAATATACTGCCTAGTGCTTCCATTCCCTTGGGAAACCATCCCATAACGTAACAGATCTCACCCGAGGGAAGCATTTCCACCCAGCAACCACCTTTTAACTTCATCCCATCACTCCTTATTAATGACCTTAGGAAATGTACAAGGACCATCCTGCATTGGCTGGGAGGGGACTGGGATCATCTTGGACTCCTATGATCCCCGGTGCACCACACTTGTGGGAGTTTAGCCTAGGGCCTTGAATGCAGGAGCTCTGGGAGCAGGCCACAATACAAACTGCAACAATACAACCTGTGCCTTCTCATAAGGTGCTGACAGGCGGGACACTGCACACACTGACTCATTAGCAGTGAGTAATGCAGTAGGCAGGCAGAGGTGTAGGAATGAGATATTTATTACGCATGCTGAGAGGCCTGTGTTGCATGCAGAGGCTTTAGAGGTGGTGGAGCCAGCAGCCTGAGCTCAGCTTGCATCAGAAACCCAAGTGACACAGCGAACTAGGTCCTTCCTGAAACCTGACTCTTTTTCTCCAGTTCCACTCATCATACTACATGCCTGATTCTCCAGGGTATGCACATGGCGTCGGGATGCTCTGCTGGCACTGATTAGCCTTAAACCCAGCAGCTCCAGCCACAGAAGGACTCCTTCTGTGTAGCAGAATCTTCAGGTAGCTTAGAGCTGGGGGAGCAGCTGCTCTGCTGTTCCTGGGGAAAGAGGGCTGGGCTCCCTTATTGCCCCAGCTCTAGGATTGACAAACCAGCACCCGGAGAGCCCATAGCCATAGCAGTGCAAACCAACCTTTACACCCCACCTTCAGCTGGACTGAGCGCTCCTTGGCTGTATCCCAGGGTCTGGTCCCCTGCCTTGTAGAAGAGGGAATCTTCCCAAGTAAAGTCCCATAGAACTTGGGGAGTTATATGAAAAACAGACTTTAAAAATATAAAAATCTAGCCCCAGACACACAGTCACCTGGGCACACGCACACAAAGACACAGCTTTCCCAGAAAACGAGATTTTGATTTCTTTTCAAATGACAAATACATGTCTTAGTAACATTAAAGAAAACCTAGCTCTTCCTTCGGTGTGAATAGATAATGTGATTTGACATACCAAATGGAATTAAATCAGTGGACTACACTGGTGTGCAAAGAAGATCTGTTTTCCCTTAGAAGATTGGCATTGGTGTGGAACCAAAAGAGGGCATTTCATACTGGGATACAGCAGCTTATCACTTGTCACAAATCTCAGTTAGCTATGCAGGCCAGATCCTCAGGTGATGTAACTTGATGTAGACTTGAAGTCAACACAGCTATGTTGATTTCCACCAGCTGAGGATCTTGTCTATACAGTGCTGGCTAAGCAAGAAGTTCCAAAAGAGATGAGATTCCATCTGACAGATGGAAGAAGCTGTGCTGATGTAAAACAGACTTCACTGGAGCTGTGCCACTTTACTCTGGCAGAGAATGTGGCCCTATATTTTTAAGGGTGATAGTCTCCCAGAAAGCAGCTAAGTATTTTCCTACAGGATTCGGGGGTTGAAATTTTGGGGTCCTGTGGGCAAGGGAGCAGGTGGCGATATGACATTGAAAAATGTGGTTTCCCCCATCTGTCTTTGGAAGATACCAGGGGCGGTAAGGCCTGTCCACAAAAAGAGAACACCAAATGGAAGGCTGTTTGGTTGTCAGCATAGAAGACCACACGGGAATGGAAGGGAACTCCAGAGCTTCAGATAATCTGGAAAAGCTCCTGAATTTTTTAAAGCTTTTCTGAACCAATCTGTTTGGAGATCCCCTCCACACTAGTTTTTATATGCATTTTTGCTAGGTTGGGGAGTGTTTGCTGCATGCTCTCATGTAGTTTTGCCCTGCTGGGTTGGGTATGAATTGCTGCAGGCACGTTTCCAATATAGAGTCCGTTTGACTGTATGTTTTTATATGGATATTGGTAGGTGGCAGCTTCCTCCGTGATGTTATTTCCATTTGCACTACTAAGGCGGGGGTTTACCTATTTGCCTTATTTTATTCCTCTCGTATAAGCACAATTTAAAGGGCAAAAGCAAAGTTTGAAAGTCAAAAATGTGCAAAGGAAACTGGGAGATTGTAAAATGTTCCCTGTTCTTACAGGCCTTGAATCCAAAACCACTGAGGCTTGACTCATCTCTATTGCAACAAATATAATTTGAATGTTAATAACACCCTTCCAGAGAGATCTGTCCAAATGTCCTACTCAGCAACTCACTTTGTCTGCTAAAACTACCCGTTTCCCCACAACCTTACAGAGGTGTTGCATTGTTGTATTTTGTAACAGTATATTGATTAGGCAGTTATTCCAAATTTGAGTACCCTGCCTACAAGATAATTTCATTGTCTGCCTTTCTTTAAACTGTAATTTCATTTACCTTGCATTCTGCTACACAAGCATGAAGCGTGCTGTATTTCCCATTAGTGCTTTAACTCGTGCTAATTTTCAATACTCCATCACCATCAAGTATTAAGTAATTGCTACTGTTTACTCTTTGTTGGTGAGTGGACTGCAGAAGCAGTACTGTTCTTTAGATACACACAATACTTTAGATGTATACACAGCATTTCAAGAGCCTAGAGATGTGTACTTGAGACCCCAGTCATGCAGCTGGATGAATCCATGCCGGCAAAAGTGCCAGGTTGAGGCCTAATATTGAAAAGCACGTACACCTCCACCCCGATATAATGCGACCCGATATAACACGAATTTGGATATAACGCAGTAAAGCAGCGCTCCGGGGGGGGGGCACGGTTGCGCATTCTGGTGGATCAAAGCAAGTTTGATATAACACAGTTTCATCTATAACGCGGTAAGATTTTTTAGCTCCTGAGGACAGTGTTATATTGAGATAGAGGTGTACTTTGCACTTTTGTTCTATTCCCTACCCCATCGTTTGCCCTGACGTAAGGGAAGATCAGATTGTTACACACACAGTACAGACTCTTGTGTACCTCAGGCCTCAAATTTATCTGTGCACTAACATGACACCTAACTGTCAGAGGTGTGGCGGTCTGGCTAATCTCACTGACTTCAACAGAAGCTGTGAATTATCAGCAGCCCTAAAAATCAGACCCTAGAGCCCTCTCACTCACCCAATCCATTTACCGGGCCAAAAATCTGGTCTCTCGTGCTTCGTGGGCCCTGATGCATAGTCCCTTGAAGTTGATGGAGAGATTCTCAATGGGCTTTGGATCAGGCTTTATGGCAAGAGTGGGCAACTTCAGCCCGCGGGCCGGATCTGGCCCATCAGAGCTTTGGATCCAGCCCACGGGATTGCCAGCCCTGTGGCCCAGCAGGGCTAAGGCAGGCTACCTGCCTGGCCTGGCCCTGTGCCACTACCGGAAGTGGCCAGCACCACGTCCTTGCGGCCCCTGGGGGGAGGGGGGGAGAAGAGGGCTCCACGTGCTGCCCTCGCCTGCAGGCACCGCCCCCACATCTCCCATTGGCAGGTCAGGGTAGCGCGTGGAGCTCTCTGCCCCCACCCCCTCTAGGAGCTGCGGGGACGTGGTGCTGGCTGCTTCTGGGAGCGGCGCGGGGTCAGGGCAGGCAGGGAGCCTGCCTTAGCCCCACTGCATGCTGCTGCCACCCCGGAGCCACTCAAGGTAAGCGGCACCGGGCCAGAGTCCACACCCCGAGCCCTTCCTGCACCCCAACCCCCTCCAGCGCCCTGCACCCCAACCCCCTGCCCTGAGCCCCCAAGGGCTGCACCCCACACCCCCTCCTGCACTTCAACCCCTTGTCCTGAACCCCCTCCTGCACTATGCATCCCTCCCTGCTCCCCAATACCCTGCCCTGACCCCCCTCCCACACTCTGCACTCCCTCCTGCCGCCCAACCCCCTATCCTGAGCCCCCTTCCGCACTCCGCACCCCCTACTGCATCCCAGTCCCCTGCCCTGAGCCCCCTCCTGCACCCCGCACTCCCTCCCACACCCCAACCCCCTGCCCCAGCCCTACATTCATGGCCCTGCATGCCATTTCCACACCCAGAAGTGGCCCTTGAGCCCAAAAGTTTGCCCACCCCTGCTTTATGGGACCTCCATCCACAGCATGCGGAACATGGGAGGGAGCATAGGTGGGCCAGAGACTCTGCTACCACACATATTCCTCCTGTCCTGCCCTGCTGTGTGTGCGTGGTGAGGGTGGTGGGAGAGCACATAAATGCTCTACATCTTCAGCTATTCCCCACTGACTTGTAAATCTGCCCATTGCCCAGCAATTTGAGACCAGGTCCTGGGTTTGGATTTAGCTCATAGTGAAGCAGAATCATTGCCTGGCAACACCAGAATCGCAACCATGTCTAGAATGAGCTTCTGCTGGGAGCTATGTTGCCCACTGAAATCCAGTGATGTCTCTATAAGAGGGTTTCTATGCGCATACAACATCGAGCGTGGAAATAAATACAAAATATTGCATCCTCAGGAGCTCAGTTGTGCAACCTTGATTCACAGAGGTGAGTTACATGCCTTTATTACTATTTACTTATGGGTGAAATACATCCATGGGACTTAATTGGTGTATAGACTGCATACTGGCTCCCCGCACCAGGGAGGACATAAGAACTGGATAACTGAACCCTGAATGTTTGAATGTTGTGATTTTTTTGCTTTAAAACTTTGTTACATTAAGTTTATTGTAATTAATAAGGCTATCGATGAGCTATGTCAGCAGGACCTTTAACTCCTGACTGTCAAAAGGGTAGAGACCAGAAGAGCAGTCCACTAGCTGCTCAGGCTGGGGGTTCAGCCATAGGCCAATAACCTATCCTCATAAAACAATGAAATGACAGAAACACAAAAAGAGAGCCATTCTGGCAAACAGCACAATACTCAGGGACGGCAAAGCCACATTTGTGCCCGAAGTGACATCTGACAGAGAAGAGAGTTTCAGATCGATTTTGCATGGAAGGCATTCAGCTATTACAGTGATGAGCAGCTGTATAAAACCCGAAGATAATTTTAATGTTATTGATTGATCTATGTCTATTCAAAAAGGAATGACTAAGCTAAAGGAACACTTACTCACGAGGGTGAGCACTTATGTGAGTACCTCCACAGCAGCCTCATATGAGCAATTCATGGGTGAGAGTAGGTTTCCACAACCAACCGTTCTATTATGCCATCGCCTAACATAGCAATGGTCAGCCATGCTGGAGCACGTTTGGAGACAGGAAATGGAATTCATTTCTGATCTAATCACAGTCACAAATCACAGAGGCTCTTATTAAAGTCATCCAGAGCTTGGTTTCACAGTGTCCAATTTCACAAGACATACAATAGTGCTTCCTGGAGCCTTGGAGACCATAATTGAGTCTTTAGGATAAATCCTACTGCTTTGGTCGCACTTTAAAAATGAGTGTCGGTAGTTCATGCCTAATTACTCCTGAATTAGCTAGGTAATTCATCAGGTCTGATTATGGATGCATAATGAATTTACCAAATCCATGTGTATTAGAGAGATATTAATTCCATATAAAATCCCACAATTCATTCATGTGCCATTTGTTTTCATTCCCCCTTTCCTTTTTTAAAAAAATAAGCTAATTAGTTCAAATTATTTGTACTTGACTAAGGGCTTGAAACACACATACGGAATGATTAGCTTATAACTCAATAGACGGGAAAGCGCGGAGTCGACATTAATTGTGACAGAAGGTTCATAAAGAATTAATATCTCTCAACCATCTCTGTTTTCAGTAATAATAATAAGTCTAATCGTGATGAGTGGATAGAACAATGTGAAGTCCCTAACTAATGCAGCTGCACATGAATTACTAAAATTAATATCTTAAAGGCTCAGCACTTGGCTTTGAAGTTGAACGCAGCAGAAAGTTCTGTATCCCTCCTATGGAACATCAGGCCCCTTCTTTCAGGAGATTTCACCAACTTTTATTTCTTACATGGTCTTCCCTCCACCTCCAGAAAGGGAGGAATGGAGAAAAGTGGATTATATAGGAAACAGTAGTAGAAAAATAAATGTGTGCTTTATTCTTTAAGACAGGACTATATGGTGGTCCATTGTAGACCTGTTGTCTATAACATCTGATGGGGATACATCTGGCCACAGGAAGTACTAGATAAAACCAATGATCCATCAAGTCCTCTGTCTTTCCCCAGTGCCTGATGCTTCAGAGAGAGATGTTCCCTTTATAATGCCCCCAGCCAACTGGGCACTACTGCAAGTTGGGGATAAAATCCTTCCCACAATAATCTAATGGCCTGAATCACAAGCTCTGCCTCCCCTGATCATAGAGTATTATTCACTGGGGGTGAAAGTCACCCTTGCCCAGAGGCACAGCACAAGGACTAGGCACTATTTTAAATTTAAGTGCCAGCACTCTGCATTGGAAGGAATTTCACCCTGAGGTGTAATTGAGTAGGAAAAGGTTTGTTTGTTTTCTCATTGTCCATCCCCTCAATTCAGCTAGCAATCAATTTCTTCCAACTCCCGCACCTTCAACACGTATTTCCACATCCTTAGGCTTTGTCACGACTGGACATGGACATGACTCAGGAGCCAGGCTGGGTCAGGAGACCAGAGTCTGAGACAGGCCAGAGGGCAACCAAGAGTGTGGGGGTCAGGAGCCAGGCAGGGTCAGGTTATCAGGAGATCAGTCAGGCAGTAGGAACAGGCAGCACAGAGAAAGCAGTCCTAAGCAGAGGAAACCCAGCTATATGGACATCTTCCTATTTCTGTGCTTGGTTTAAGTACAAGCAGGGAACCAATCAGGATCCCCAGAGTGCCGCCAATCAGATTCAAGGACTGGCGTCCTCTGTTGGACTTCAGTTTCTAGTTCTGGCAAGTTAGTGGGTCACAGAATGGCAGGTCATAACTTACTGGCTCCTAAGCACCCTGGCTTCGAGATGCATGATCCTTGATGGACTTGAGTCACTTAGACTCATGCCCACTTACCAGAGTAGAACTTCCAGCCGTGCTCCCAGCGCTGTAAGCTAATCCCCTCGGGGAGGTGGAGTACCTGCAGCGCTGGGAGAGCTCTCTCCCAGCGCTGTGACCACACTCGCACTTCAAAGCGCTGCTGCACGAGCGTTCCCGCGGCAGCGCTTTGGAGTTTTGAGTGTAGCCAAGCCCTTAGTTCTGTGCTGAGTATCTGATTGAGTGACATCCAGTACTTAACCTATTGATCCCTCACACTTTACCAGCCTCTTTCTCCCCCTCCCCACAAATAACTTTAATTACCAGGTAATGCACCTTCCTAACTGGCATTTACATCTTGTTTGGTTTGCTGATTCTTGAGGCATTCGCATTGACAGAGAATGGAGCTCACTTCACAGCCTCTCTCATCCTCTTTTCAGGGTGTGGGTGGGAATGAGAGAGAATTTTGCACTAATACACACTGTGTTAGGCATAGCAATCTGGATAGTGTGTCCATACCAGGGTCTGCTCCAAAGCCCATTGAAGTCAATGGAAAGATTCTGATTGACCTCAGTGGGGTCTGGATCAGACCCCTAATGTCTGCCTGTGTAGATATAGAAAGGCACATTCTGTGCACTTCTCTGCTCAATCCTTCAACTTACTCCACATGTGTAGGTGGAATTTGGTGCCATGCTCTTTTATAAACATCCCTGTAATTCCATTCCTCAAAAGGCCACGCCCCCATTTCTGCTCAGCCACCTGTAGCTGGTGCCTTTCATTATCAAACACACCCAGAACTCTTGACCTCAACTGCATCAGTGCTTCCAAAGAGGTGCTGCAGCTGGTGCAAAAAGACGATGGGGTGCACCAAAGATCTGAAAGAGCCGGCTGAACAGGAAAATGGGGGATGGGGAGGGACTGTTTTGCAGGAAGGGCAGAATTTCCGCCTCCAGGTACGAGGCATGTTGAGAGCAGTGTGTTGTCTGAGTGACCCCCAATGGTCTATTCTGTTAAGGACCCCTAAGGCAACGTAGATGTAAAGCGTTAGATGTGTACCTGCTTTGCCTAAGGCTGCCCCCATAAACTGGATATCTGGAATATGTCTGGCTCTGCCCAAAGAGAAGGGAAATGTTTGGCTATGCTGGTATATAGAAGACAACTAAACCCAAAGCTTCAGGTTGCCAGGGAAGGGGCTTCAATACTGTAACTCTGCAAAGGATAAGTGACAAAATGAGATTTTTAACCCAGTTCCAAGAGGAAAGGTGCCTCTCTCTGTCATGTCCGCATTCAGTAACATACTCTTTGTGGCACAGACATCTATACAAGTGGGCCTGCAGAATGTGTGAAATCCCAGCAACCCAGTCACACAGCCCAAGGGGGGAGCTGATGCGCCATGAATTGTTAAGGCCATAAAAGGCTCAGAGCATAAGTGAAGTGGGAAGGAGGTAGCAGCCCTGGCAAAGAACACAGCCTGGTTGAAAAGCCGAGCAGTGCTGTCTGCAAAGCACGCATTGCCATTAGCCAGCCATGCAGCCCAATCAATGGGCCTGATTCTCCTCTGACATCTGTGCAAATCAGGAGCAAGTCAGTCCCGTCAATGGACTTACACTGGTGTAAATGCGGCAGGAGATCTCCATTGGAACCATTGTTTTCAGTGGGTTTTCTCCTCATTTACGCCAGCACGAGAAAGAAAAGAATCAGGCCCGGAGTATCTAACAACTCATCTACCGGGGCATGAGACCTGGATCATCCAAACGTGCAGCCTGCCCAGTAACACCTCTGTGATTAGTCAGCCACGAGCACAGCTCAGAACTGAGCCTCTAAGGCACAGAGGACTCAGCTCAGTTAGGGTCTGCTTCAACTCACAGCAAAGTCAGTGGGATCCTTTCCACTGGGAGTTGGACCCTATCCTTAATATGGCACATAAAGATCTTGGATGAAATCCTAGCCCCATTGAAGTCCCTGGCAAAATTCCTGTTGCCTACCGGGGGGCCAGGATGTCACCTGTCATAACTAGAACATACAGCTGACTTGGGAAAAATCTAAGCATGCCCGGTAAAGGACAGCTACTGAACTCATCACAGATTCAGCCCAGATCCCACATGTATTGAAAAGGAACTAGTCACATGTGCAGCACAAAAAGGAAAGGTGCAGTAAACAAGCATAGACTCTCTGTGTGTGTGTGTGTGTGTGTGTGTGTGACCTTTGACTTCAATGGCACCGCAAAGGGAGATCTGTATAGCTTCACTCAGGGCTCCGCTCTCTTCCCCCAGATCCACACCACCTTGTGTGGCTGTGTTCCTTGAGCAATCTGCCATAGAGTGTGTGCACACACACAGGAGTAGAATTTTCAGGCACCTCACCCATGGCAGATTAGAACCAATTGCTACACTCGAAAATACAGAAATTAAGGGCTGGATTTCCGCACCGGCCTGCACCTGGCACAGCCATCTTCAGCTGTGCAAAATGAATGTAAAACAGTAGCAGACTAGAAGGGCTGCATTTCACACCCACTTTGCATGGGGACAAAGGACCATACAAGGTAGGAGGCAGTGGGGAATCAAGCTCTAAGGTTCTGGTTTGTTGATAACACCACTCATTTGCCTTTAGACACAGGTTTATGGTGGCTCTCTCTTCCTCTGTGATTTATGCTCGGCTAGTTCACTTGCTGCATGTATGGTTCCATGTGACATAGAACCATCTCTCTCCTGGCCTATATCCTTTCAACTTCTATACAATAAAATGTTTTGGAACCAAAAATGTATATTTTATTCATTTACACTATAAAACCAGAACCCAAAGCCTTGGAAGAGGAGAGAATGAAAGAGAAATATATATGGGGAACGAGAGAATGATTGATTGACTTTCCAGGTACTTTGTTCTATAGCTCCTGGAGGCGAAAGCCTCATTCAGACTCAAAGCCATCGATTTTCTCTTAAAATTGCTTACCTATGCTATGCATATAAACAAAGAATATCAGGTGTGATGAAAGATGTACATCATAGAATGATCAAAAAGAACATGCCTGTCTATGACAGAGAGAAAACATTAACTCAATGGAGAGGGGTAAGTGATGAGTGTTTCACATGGGGAAATCTCACTGTACAGCATGAAAGAGACATTAAACAAGGAAAGAACCCCTTCCCGAACAGAGACGGCTGGAGCTACGTATGTGTCTGCATGCTAAGAAGGAAAATGAAGATGGGATCTGAGAGATCATTCAAGACTGGACTAACCAGTTCTGACAAGAATAAGAATAGACCCCAAACTCAAACCAAATCCTGAAATAAACTTTTGCGGGACTAGAATTCCCAAAATATCATTTCGAGCTCTGCTGGAAGAAGGAACCCTCATTTCTTCCCAACCCAGTTTTGCAGGCTCAAGAAGTTGGAATTAGCATCTGAACATTTAGGTGCTTATACAAACAAATGCTTGTTGAACTTTGAAGGTCACGTATCACGGGCCATAATGGGATCCTTACACCTAAGAGTCAGTGGATAACGCCACAGGTAAATCCTAACATGAGATACAATATACAGTTTACCAGTATATAGCATGTAAATATATAATGAAAAGCATTAGAAATTTAGGATTAAAAAAAGCTATTCATTTCTGGAATAAGTGGCAAGGGATACCTGGAGCTTAATAAATAATCATCATAATAAACACATTCCAGTTACGTAGCGGCCTTCACTTTCACCTCAGATCTTAACTAAGCACAGAGAGATGTGAAGCAAGATTATCAGGAGCTCAGTACCCACAGTTGGGGCCCAGTTTTCAAGATAATTCGCCTCTGGATTTTCAACTGTGCTCAGCACCCACTTGTTCCCATTACAGTGCTTATAGCCAGATTCTTATGGAGAATTCAGCACCCAATGTGCCTTACAAGCAGTCAGTGGCAGAATTGAGTCGAGTGTTCAGGTCTTCTGACCCCTCAAACTTGCTCAAAACTTCCCAAACTCAACAAGGACTGTCCCGCAATACGAGGTTTTACAATGACTAACCTGTGATCATAATGTCTAAGCATTTAAGAGAGCCAATTTGGAGGAAATAATATCTTTTATTGGACCAACTTCTGTTGGTGAGAGAGACAAGCTTTCAAGGTACACCGAGCTCTTCTTCAGGGCTGGGAAAGGTACACCCAGCATCCCAGCAAAATACAAAGTGGAACTGATTGTTTAGTTAGCACGTTATATGCGACTCAAAAATGTTGTCTCTCTCGCCAACAGAAGTTAGTCCAATAAAAGACATTACCTCACCCACCTAGTCTCTCTAATATCCTGGGACCAACATGGCCACAACTACACTGCATACATAAATCTAAGAGACATTACTGTGGAAGAGGTCAGGATTAAATGGAAGACCATGTGCAGCAATGGGTAACACAAAGGGCTGGAACGCATGTGTCTTTTTAACAACTCCTCTCGGCACTGAGCCCTACACAAAAAGTACCTTGTGATGACAAGTGGGGCAGGGAATCTGGGATTTCAGCTCAAAGCCTCTATGCAAATGCCATTTTATATATATGTGTGCACAAGAAGGTGACTGGGGAATACTGCGGGAATTCCAAAGCCAGCCTGCAGTGAAATCAAATCACAGCTTAGTTTCTTTGTTACGTTTTCCATTAATATCCAAGTTGTTTGGGGCCATTTCGCTCGGCACAGCACACAGCCTTAGCTGGAGAGCCACCATTTCGCTGCTCTGCTTTCAGAACTGGCTGTAATTTCAGCGTTGTTTTGCACCCCAGCAATGGCCGACACAACTTTGGCCTAATGAATTCCTTTGGAGCCCTTTCTTAGGCCTTTTCACGGCAGCGATAAAGAGACTGAGTGCCTGTGCAAGACTAAAGGGTCTCTCGGTGCTCAATGAGACAAGCTTTGCCAATATCACAGAATGAGGCACAAACAGTGTGACATGCTCCATTCACAGTGCAGCTATCAACCATGGAAATCAGTCCACATTGGCTGGGAGCCACATCCACGGTGTCATGCAGGTCGCCTTGGCCTTCAGACACAGGTCTGGCTCACAGGCAACACAAGGCCTGGTGTTTGATTCACCACCCTGATTCACTCAGGTGCAGAGCGAACATTAGATATTAGGTGATGGGGGACATACAGGTATAGAGGTGAACTCTGTGGTGAACATGGGACACAAGAGATTTCACCTCCATGTTATGGACTACTTAAGCCCAGATTCATAGCATGGAGTTGCCTCACCTTCTGGATTGTATATCCTCCATCCTGTATGCCAAGGACAGCACTGTGGACTGGATGGGCCCTGACTCCTTTGGGGCAATAAGAGGAAGCAGTCCCTCTACATAGCTCTTCTGTGGGAGGCACAAATGGGGTAAGTTATTGGTACCCCCAACAGTCTATTTATCATAGCTACTTATATGGTCTCCATCACCTATTATCTGAGCCCATCACAGTCTCCACAGCTATCCCCATGAGGTAGAGAAGTGTTGGCGTACCCATTTTATAGATGGAGAACTAAGGCACAGACTGGTTAAGTGACTTACCCAAGATCACACAAGGGGTCTGCAATACAGCTGTGACTTGAACCTAGATTTCCTGAGTTCTAGACTAGCCCCTTAGCCACTGGACCATCCTTCCTAACACCCAGCCATTCCACAGCTGGGCATGTTATTACCCTACAGAGAAGGGCAACTGCACACAGTCCGAAGGATACACTTTGGCCATCCTGAAAAAAAAAACGTTTCAAAGTCCAAATTTTCTGGCAACCAAGGAGTGAAGTACATACGTCATGCTGCCTAGCATTACGCCCTCCCCTGGCTTTGTTATGCCTCAATGGACAGCATTAACACTCGAGGTAGACAACAGTCTGCTCCAGTATCACATTTCATTGTATTTTACAGCACAGCCTTTCAATGGGTGAATAAAGGGGGGATAGATGGCATTTCATGTGAAAGACACGCCAAGAAAAGCTGTTTTCAGGGAGGTTTTTTTTCTGCATCTGGTAAATAGCAGCCGAGTGACTCCTTGAAGTTCTGGTTCTCTCAACAAAAGGCATGATTGACAGCCCTCGGGTACCACGTTTCAAAGCAAACATGACTCACAACCTTTAGATGGATACCGGGGTGCATAGACAAGCAGAGGATAATGGTTTTTCTATGAACATTTGGAGCAGACTCAGAGGAGATAAACAAGATAATTTAATTTGTCAATATCGTCTCCTTTTATCCCCCCACTTTCCAATTCAAACAAAAACAGCACGAGGTATAAAAAGGCAGCAACAGGGCTGGATTCTTGATTTCATGCACGCTGATGTAATTCTGCTTGCTTCCAATGGAACAGCGCCTGATTTACACGAATGCCACTGAGAGCAGGATCAACCCAACATATGACACCGGCAGCCAAGCAAATGAAACAGAGAACAGAAAGTTGAAGGGAATAAAAGCAATCAGGTAGTTTGGTGCTAATGAATTCAATGGCAGTAAAGCCCATTTCCTTCGGCTGGTTTTTCGATCAACAATTTACAGTGTACATGTGCTTTCAGGGTATACAAATTGTCCTGTATTAAGATACTTGACAAATAGTTTCTAGATAAAGACGGGCTATGAAGCTTTCAAATAGTTACTGAGTCTCTTTGTATGTGTTTTATTTCAAGGAAATGAACTGTGTGTGTTGTGAGTGGGTCAAAATCCTAAGTGAGGTTTGCAGGAGGGAATTATAATGTAGTTAGAACAAATCTGAAAAGACTGTACATAATTAAAGGCACACCAGTCAACAGAAAGTACTACCTGGTTGAATGGTACCATATACTTGCCACATATAAATATATTCTTGAGCAATAAGGTATTCATACAAAGAGTGAGCTATTTGGGCAAGATGTTCAACTGGTGTAAACTGGCTATGCTCCACCAGTTTCACTGGAGCTATGCCAATTTTCATCAGTTGAGTATTTGACACAGCTTTTTAAATACGCTTTGTATTACACACTCAATCATGGACATGATATATGCTTATGTGGGGGGATCGTGGAGTGGAAGGAAGACCCGCTCCCTTACTCCCCTGTCTAGGTTACTCACATCACTGGAGCTTGTGTGGGGAGGACAGGTAGATGAGGAGTGGGCAGCCTGGACTTTATCCCCTTCCCCACAGCCAGACCCAATGCAAAGAGGGAAGCAATTTGTAACAGCAAAAGGGCGGGGATGGAATCCACCCCATGAAACAGGAACCGGATTCTCATCCATCCTCTGGTTCCTGTCCAGTTACTGTGACAGCACAGCTACATGCTACCCCTTATTCAGGTGGGACTCTAGGGCCGAGCTGGCAGTGAACTTTTCAAAAAAACATTTTATTGCTGTAAAAAAAATCAATTTGTCATACCTGACACTACTGGCAAACAGGGTCAGTTTCAATGAATCGCTCAGAAAATGTGCCAACGCTGACATTTTTGAACTGGCACGTTTTAGTTTTTCGAGTCAAAATGACTTTTTGTTTTTAAATTTAAGTAAATTTAGACTAAAAAAAGGTTTAAAAAAATGGTTGAAAACGAAACAAAACATTTAGAAATGATCTAAATGAGACTTTTCCATTGACCTAATATAGTTTTTCAAACTTTTGGATCAGGAAAATTTTGGAGATGCTGACTTTTCCGCCTGATTGGGGATGGGACATTGTTTCAATATGTCAACATTTTTTTACGGGCTAGGAAAACTGTTTTGCGCTGTTTCCCCATCCAATACCATTGTAGGATTACAATCCAGCCCATAACATAAAAGATACACCTAGTTGAAATCAAATGTACTTTTTATGGCAATATTATGATTATTAAACACTCTGAATTGCCAATACTGAGTTTGATTCGTATCTGATCAGCTAAAGGCGGATCTGGGGCATGAGGGTTTATATGAAGGTTTTGTTCACACAAAGAGCAGCCATATACCGATGGAAGTTTTTTTAATATTAGTTTAAGGGAAAGCAAGCAAACAAGAAATTGAAGTCTCCCTGACTTAAAGGCAGAGAGGCCCTGGCAATGGTGGGAATGGCTGGTTTGACAAAGGGTAATTCATTTGTAGGGGTGATTGAAAATTTTACAAAGAAACATTTTTTCAGCAGAAAATGGCTATTTCATCAAAATCAGCAGGAAATGTCCATTTCTGAGGACGTGTCATTGAAAATAAATGAAACATTTCAGCTGATTCAGCAAAACATTTTGATGCCAAACTCTCTGATCAGCTGATCAATCAATCTGCTTATCCATTTGGCTAAAAAAGAGGCTCTCCACCAGGGGGACATGAACAAGTCACCGGGGTTATGATCACCCTGCCACTGGCCTGGCCTAGTGACTATTCCCCTGTGAATAAATACTTATACAGACATTGGAACTGAGCAAGAGAATGGGATTGACTCTGCAGCCCAGCAGTTAGGACAACCCCCTGGGAGGTGGGAGACCCTGGGTCCAGTCCCCCTGTTCCAACCACTCTTCCATTATGGGTCCAAAGTGGAACAGCTTCAACAGGAGAGATGAGGGAGCAGAGAAGGGTGAAACTGAAACCTGAGTCCCCCATATCCCACGTAAGTGCTCTACCCACTGGGCTAAACGTTAGGAGGTGGGTGGCACCACCATCACCATCTCCTTTAGCTGGATGTTGAATGGAACCTGATCTGCTAGGTGGCCTCTGAGCACATCACATCTACTGGATTGAGCCCTATACGTAACGAAGGCAGCTGAAGAGCTGTTTTCCCTTGGTTTGTGAATTGCCCTGGGGCTTTGGCAGGAGACAGGCATCTGGATGCCTCATGAGGGGCAGCAGCGCACACGCTCAGAAGCAGAAATATAGACACCTGGAAAACTTAGAGATTTAAACCGAAGCCTGGGGTTTAGGCACCGAAGTACCCTCATGGATTCCCCCCAAAATTGATCCAATGGGTCTTTTCCATCTTGAATTCATATGATCCCTTCATGATGGTAGTGGTGCTATCAGAAATCACTACACATATGTTAACACATGCAAAGCCTACAAGGAAGCCTACTTGTCAGGCTAAGTTTACAATTATACACAGATGCTCTGTGTCCATCTTTCTCACACATGCATACACACTAATAGAATACTCTGGCTACTGTCTCCTGTATTACTAATCTGAGGACAAATCAAACATCTGGCCAACTCCTAAAGAGATGTGACCAGCAGCTGGCTACTACAGAAACCAATCATAATTGAACAGGTAGGGACAGGGAGAGATATCAGATATTAAGGGCCAAATCCAGTGTCCAGTGGTATTTTTTCTCTTGACTTCAGTAGTAAGGCAAAGAAAAATTCAGAATCACATAAGAAATTGCTTTCCTTCTCTCTAAGTTCTCTTCCTTTCCACTGAGAGGTTTATAGCAGTCTATAAACCAGAATATGATAGTTAAAATAGTCCACGCACATAATCAAATTTTAATAAAGCATATGCAGTGGGAAGAGCAAAGGAAGTGGCTTAATGAAAGAAATGCATGCTGCGTCAGCATCTTTTGGGCCGCTACCACTGATTGTGTGGTTTATGACAGGGTGATTTTAGTTGAAAGGCATCATTGACGATACAGACAAGTTGCATGGAAGGTGGGGGGAAAAGTCACAAGGACCTTTGGCATTTTGTAATTTACAAATCTGTCAACTCTGAAAGTTAGATACAGACTGATCATGTTTTGATAACTCCCCGAGAGCCTGTAGATATTATGCTAATTCGGAGGGTGTACTGTGAAGAATGAAGATGGGACAATAAAGGCAAGGAGTTTACAATTGCTTTTTAATATATTTCCAGAATTCATTCTGAATGTGCTGTCTTTCCCATAGGCTGAGCTGGCAGAGGGGACAATGTTGGGTGGAATAAATAGGACCGCATAACTTTAGCCCTCCTGTATTAAATTGTATTGAGCAGCACAATAAACACCAAGCCTGAGAAGCACATGCAATAAGGTAATAATTCAGGCTCTTGCTTGCAAATCTTCCTCTCTCCAAGCATGCTCATTAATCACCGCCATGCTTATTTATACACTTAAAGAAGCTATAAACAAAGGGAGAAATGGTTTCTCTCATTATTATTTTTTTTTATTGAGTTAACTTCCAGAATACTTTATAATAATACTCTTGGCTGGTGATGGAGTCTCCTGCTCTAACTTGATCATAAAGTTTTTCCTGCTTTTCTTCTCCTTCTGGAAAAAGGAAGTCATTGTGATAAGGATATGAAACCTGTTGGATAGAATAGGGAGGAGGATGACAGGCCTACAGCTGTGTAAAACCTGGGGGGGGGCCTTTGTAATGAGATTCAGGCAAACATTTACTGTACTTTCAATCTATGTCCTTTGCACCTTTCAACATATGTGAGATTTTGCATTAGCAACAAACTCTGAAAGCAAACAAATTTTCATCTTGGTCTCTTTGGAACTCCTGGGTGCTATTCCTGTCAGCCACTGTCTCAATCTATGAACTTGTCTAAGTCACTTCACTTGCCTTTGTCTCTGATTGAGCCTCTGGAAAATTTTATGGTCCAAATTTTCCATTAAAAAACCAAGAAGGGAAGAAATGGTCTCTGAAAAATGAACATTTTCCAGTCTTCAGAAAAAGTTGGTTTTCTTTTTGTCAGTAACTTGACAAATTTGGAGAGAAAAATATTCAACTGACACACAACTTTTTTGTTCTGATTTTTTTTTCTGAAAATGTGCAGCATTTTTCAAACAACTGTACCCTGATCTGAGGGCGTGGGCCAGGTGTGATGCTGGCAGATCAGATGCCACCTCATGCCAAAGTCCCCATGTCTCAACTGAACACTGACAAAATATATAGCTAAAGTCAGTCTGACTTGCCTGTGTGTTTGTATTATTAAAATAGGTACAAGAATTATAAGAATGTGCATAGACTTTATTGAATGCTTGTGACCTGCTCCATGCATTAATCTCACTTATAACATCTGTATGCAATACTGTAAGGGGATACTTAAGCACCTGTATTATGAGCCCTCTGTAACTGCGTAAACCGCCAGACAGAAGACAAACATTACCTAGTGTAAAGTATGGCCAACAAAGAAGGTCCACTGACACCAGCTGGATTATTGTGGAACATTAAAGAGGACAAAAGACATTTGTGCTCTGCTCTTCCCCCCCACATGAAGATGAGCCATGCAAGTGGATTCCTCCCATCAGTTGAGTTTACAGCTCAGAGCACATGCAGGGGAAGGGAATAAAAACCTCTAACAAGAAGGAACTGGATCTGTGTGCTGCTTGGACTCTGGGGCAATGTTTCTAAGCATAAGAAAGGGATTCCCAGCTGCTTAGCCTGGGATAACTCTAAAGGACATACAAAGTTTGCTTATCATAGAAACTTCTATTACTTTGGAAATTTAAGATTGAAACTTATGTGTATGTACTGTTTACCTGCTTTAACCTTGTAAAAACTCCCTTATTTCCTTTTCCTAATAATAAATCTGTAGATAGTTTATTATAGGACTGGCTGTAAGCGTTGTCTTTGGTGTCAGATCTAAGATGCAATTGTCCTGGGGCAAGTGACTGGTCCTTTGGGACTGCAAATAACATAAATACTGCTCTGATTCTTGGTATAAGAGACCATCTATCACAAAGGTAGGCTCACCTGGGTGGCAAGACAGATTGGCATACCTAAGGGAACTGTCTGTGACTCCATGTTTAGGCTGTTACAGTGCCTGAGGAGTTTACACTTGATAACTGGCGGGTGCAATCTAAGCATAGATCTCACAGCCAATTTAGGGTTTGTGCTCTGGTTCTTAATCTGTCCTGAGGTGGGTACTCATGGTCTTGAGCTACTGCAGGCCAGCTTGACACCAGGACAGAACATGGCACATTTGACAGGGTCACAACCCAGACTGGCTTCGGAGGGGAAGGTAATGTCAGGACAGTTGTCTGATCTACCAGGCTCTGGCTCTTGGAGTTTACATCATCAGAGGAAAGTATTTCTTGCCTTCCGTGACATTCTGCCTGTGTTGAATAATGTTCTGGGTTCTCCTCTCGCTCTGAAGAGGTCATGGTTGTTTTTTTAATTATTAATTGCTGCCGTTATCTGTATTAAGCAAGGCAGTCCCGGACTGTAGTTATAGCAAAAACACATTCATCAGTGAGAACACCCAGACTGCGCTCCTGTCAATGGAGTCAGGAAGAACCAGTTCTCTCCCTTCTGTCACTCGTTTCCTCTTCTCTCTCTCGTTGCAGAATCTTGTCCCGCTCAAGGGCTTGCATATGTTTGCTCTATAAATACCACCCAACACTCAGTGCTACCTACCTGAGCAATTTGGTCCCTTTGATCTAGGAGAATTTCTCCCTCTTTTCCATCTCTAATTTCTCTGATCTTGTGCTGGGTTAGGAACCCATGGTAAAGATTGATGGCGATATAGGAGATAGGGGAAGGGTGGGGAGGGGCTAGAGAACCTCCAGAAAAAATTCTGGACCCTTGTGAAGTCAGTAGTTGTAGGGAGACAATGTGGTCTGGTAGATAGAGCACAGGACAGTGGCCTAGGAGACCTGAATTCTGTACCCAACTCTACCATGGAATCTTAGGCAAGCTGTTGCATTCCTCTTAGTCTGTTTCCCCTCAAACCCTTTGCCTGTCTTGTCTATTTAGACTGGGGCATGGAATATCTCCTTCTATGCATCTGTTCCCAGTTCCCAGCATAACTCATAGACTCATAGACTCATAGACTTTAAGGTCAGAAGGGACCATTATGATCATCTGGTCTGACCCCCTGCATGCTGCAGGCCATAAAACCGTCCCTACCCCTTCCCTGGACTCTGCTGTTGAAGTCCCCAATCCTGTTTTAGGTGACTTCAATCGGCAGAAACCCTCCTGCTAGAGATCCCTGCCCTATGCTGCGGAGGAAGGCGAAAAACCTCCAGAGGCTCAGCCAATCTGCCCTGGAGGAAAATTCCTTCCCGACCCCAAATATGGCGATCAGTAAGACCCCGAGCATATAGGCAAGAGTCTCCAGCCTGACTCCTGTCAGCCATTATACAATTTACCTACCATTTCTTGGTTTTCCTTGACTACTATGTTTTACCATTAAACCATTCCCTCCATAAATTTATCTAACTTAATCTTAAAACCAGACAGGTCCGTCGCCCCCACCGTTTCCCTCGGAAGGCCGTTCCAATATTTCACCCCTCTGACGGTCAAAAACCTTCGTCTAATTTCAAGCCTGAACCTCCCCACGGCCAGTTTATATCCATTCGTTCTCGTATCCACATTAGTACTAAGCTGGAATAATTCTTCTCCCTCCCTCGTATTAATCCCTCTAATATATTTAAAGATAGCAATCATATCCCCCCTCAGCCTTCGCTTTGTCAGACTAAACAACCCAAGCTCCTCTAGTCTCTTTTCATACGACAGGTTTTCCATTCCTCTGATCATCCTAGTGGCCCTTCTCTGCACCCGTTCCAGTTTGAGTTCATCTTTTTTAAACATGGGAGACCAGAACTGCACACAGTACTCCAAATGAGGTCTCACCAGCGCCTTGTACAACGGAAGCAGGACCTCCTTATCCCTACTAGATATACCTCGCCTAATGCATCCCAAGACAGCATTGGCTTTTTTCACCGCCACGTCGCATTGTCGACTCATAGTCATCCTGCGGTCTACTAGGACCCCTAGGTCCTTCTCCTCTTCCGTTACTTCTAACCAATGCGTCCCCATCTTGTAACTAAAATTTTTATTAGTCATCCCCAAATGCATCACCTTACACTTTTTACTATTAAATTTCATCCTATTCCTGATACTCCAATTCACAAGCTCGTTCAAGTCTCCCTGCAGGATATCCCTATCCTCCTCCGAATTTACAACGCCTCCCACCTTCGTATCATCCGCAAACTTTATCAGCCCACTCCTGCAATCGGTTCCGAGGTCAGTTATAAATAGATTAAATAAAATGGGTCCCAAAACCGAACCTTGAGGCACTCCACTAGTAACCTCCCTCCAACCCGACAGTTCACCCTTTAATACGACCCGCTGCATTCTCCCCATTAACCAATTCCTTATCCACCTCTGGATTTTCATATCGATCCCCATGTTTTTCAGTTTAACCAATAATTCCTCATGGGGTACAGTATCAAACGCTTTACTGAAATCCAGGTATATTAGGTCCACCGCATTTCCCTTATCTAATAAATCCGTTACTTTCTCAAAGAAGGAGATCAGATTCGTTTGGCACGATTCCGATAACAACAGCACACAATCACCCATCAGAATGTACCTTTGGAAGCAAGATCCCACCCAAGCACCGTGGCATGGCACACTCTCCTTACAGTCCCTAAATTCAGGACATACATACCCCTGCCAAGTAAGATGATCAAATGATGTTAACTTAGCCTAATATGAAGCGCTGTAATAAATTTCATCAGAAGCTACTGGAAAGTGGAGCCGCTGAGCCGCTGAGGAGTGTCAGGCGCTTGGCAGCACTAACGTATATCTTAGAGAACTTATCATCTAATTATAAAGGATAAAGCATATTTTTTCCAGTGTGGTTACATGTGGTAATGAAGCATGCAGAAAGCCACACAAGATAGATGGGCGCTTTCACTGCTGATGCTGAAAACTTGCTTAACTTAATAGTCTATTTATTACATTTATTCCCTGAGCATCCAGGGCCCGATTAATATCTTCTAGCTCATTCCATGCTGTACAATTAAAACTAGGGAATGTACTTGTGTAAGCAGGCCTTGGCATGAAAGGGAGCAGGACTTAATATGAGGGAAGGAGGCAGAGGCTACATGGCCTGGTCCAAGACAGAAGATAAGCTGCAAATGATGTAGATAATCAATGGCCCAATCATGTTCTTGGATCCCACTTAGCATAGAAGATCAGAGGATGGAGTGGGGAGAATTTAGGTCCTACAGAGAGAATTCAGCAAGACTTCGGGCCCTGCAGAGATACAGGTGTTAGTAAAAAAGATAGACGGGGAACTGGAATCAGATGCCGGAGGCCTGGTTCTATTCAGTGTTCTGACTCTAAACTGCTGTGCATTCTCCTCTCTGTGGCTCAGTTTCCCCATCTGTGAAATGGGGGGATCACAATATTTATTCTCCTTGGTAAAGTGCTTTATGATTTATGGATGAACGGCACCAGGTAATAGCTGAGTCTTGTCATCATTTTTCCATTGTGCTACCTGCTACAGAGAGGATGGATGATCCAGTGGTTACGGTGCTACCTGAAGACCAAAGTTCAATTTTCTGCCTGCCCAAGACTTCCCTCTGTGACCCTGAGTGGTCACTTAGCTTGTGTGTGTTCAGTTCCCTCTCTGTACAATGGGGATACCAGGACTCACAGGGGTATTGTGAGGCCAAATACATTAGAGACGGAGGTGCTCAGATACTACGGTAACCAGGACCATATGAGTACCACAGATAGTAGTTGGTAGTACATTGCTGAAATTGATGGTACTTTACTGTATGGTATAAGGACTGAGAGATTTTTCCACTTTAATGGAAGAAAATATAGGTAAGAGAAGGAGGTTACAGTATTGTGAGGAGTTTGGCAGCTGATGTGAGCTTGGAAAAGCAGAAGGGTTTTGCTGCAAAAATCAAGTTTTAGAGCCACAGATGCACCTCTAAAGAGCGAGTTTGTGCCTTCCACTTGTGGGAACAGGCTGCAGCAATGACTCAGGAATTGAGCCATATCAGGCTCATTCTGTACTTGATTTTGCAAAGACAGCTCTCGCTCCAGACACCGGGAAAGCCAAGCTGGCTTGGGTGAGAGCCTACAGACCCTGAAGGGTGCCCAGCTTTGTCACTGACATGCACAGCAGAGCACAACACATTATTAGGCCTGCACCAGGGGAGGTGTTGTGGTCTGGTGGACACAGCAATTGCACATGAGCCAGCTGCCCTAGGATCCAGTCCTGACTGGCTGTGTGACCTTGGGGAAGCACAGCACCAAGCTCAGAGTCCATTATACTTGGTGTTGTACAAACACACAGTAAGAGGCTGTCCCTGCCCCAAAGAACTTGCAATTAAATAAACAAATAGTGGGAGAATGGAAGGGCTGTTGTCTCTATCTTACAGATGGGGAGCTGAGGCACGGTGACCTGGCCAAAGGCACATAGCAAATATGAAGCAAACAGGTATGCTAATGGTTTAGACCCTCCCAAGTAAACACTGGAACTGAACTAAGGTTTCTTGAGTGCTAGGCCAAGGCCCTTATCACAGGACCTGTCATCCTACCATTTCTACGACTGTGCTCACTCTGCTGTAAACTGGGAATACTGGAACTCACCCATATTTACAATGTGCTTTGGGATCCATGGATGAAAGGCACCAGCTGAGTGCTAAATATTAAGCTTATAATATGAAGATAATAATAAAATACAATATGCCTATATGATCACATCATTCTCCTTTCCTCATTAGTGCTGGTTGGAATATTTTTTTCCCCTACAGAAAATTTAGTTTTCATTAAAAAGCAAACAGTGAAGTATTTTGATTTTCAAAGGCTGTCAAGGTGCCTCCTGGGAATTGCAGTTCAGGTGTCTAGAGGCCAGGTTCCGTAGTCAGACTACATCTTCCATGATGCATAATGGTCTCCCTTCTTGGGGAGGAAAGGCCAAGCATCATAGTGGCTGCTTGGACATGGACATGATGGGAGATGTAGTCCAGCTGGGGAGTCCGGCCGGTATAGGAGAATGGGACCCTGAGGCACTCAAACTATGATTTCTATGAAGCATCATGGCCGCATTTCAGAATTGAAACATTTTGATTTTCTCAGGCATTCAATTTTTGACACCCTCCCCCCCACACAAAGAAATTCCAATAGAAAGCAGACCTTGTTCTATGAAAAAAAAAATTGCTTTAGTCAAACCCCCAATTTTTCCATTGAAAAACAATTTTGATGGAAAATTTTCAACCTGCCACACTTCCCATCTATTCTTTACCCTTCTGCACAATGAATTCCAAGAGAAGTTGCCTCTCCTGCCCATCTAGAGCTGAAGCCAGTTTGACAGAGAGAGAGAGAGGAAAAAAAGGTAAACATATGCAAGGATAGGGGTTTAAACATCCCATTAAGATTAATGTATCTCAGTAATTGACTTAAACTAGGGGATTTTTAATGCTTTTCAAGGTTTCCCGGAAAAAGGTTTTGCAGTAGCTAGCATTAAAGATTTTTTTCCAAAAAAATATGTATTTAGCAAGAGCAGCCCATAGCTAAGACTTTAAGGCACTGATTCCATGGGATTTAATAAGAATGTAATTTGTATAATTAAACATTCATCAATGTCATTTTTATTAAATGAATGCCAGAAATATTACCTCCACCAATACCACCTAACAGGATTGGAATATATTATATGAAAAATGAACACTTGGTAGTTTCTCTCTCTCTCTGGCTTTGTCTATCATAAGGAGATTTGCAAGGCTGCAAAATAATTTTAAAAAGAGTAGGAAATGAAAATGACTAAGGAAAACGTGTGGATTTTGGTAACTAACCCATATTATATATGAAAGTTCATGTCAAAATGTTTTAACTTGGAAAAAAGTGACTAAAGGAGTTTTCTGTCTCCCAGATGCTGATGTTGGTGAGCCATCTGCCAGGGTCTGTAAGGAATCTCCTGTCACCAGGAGAAATCTGACCAAATTCTGTGAGTATCCAGGAAAGGGGATGGAGATCTGGTTAGAATGAGGGGGACCCATTGATGATATGATATAGGGGAAAATAAGAGAGGGGAATTAGATACACCGTGTGAGACAGTCATGTACTACAGATACAACAGATAAATTACTCACATCTATATGGAACAAAGGCTGGGAACCTTGTTCTTTAGCTCCCAAACCCCAGGCCTCTGCCACATGTAGTAAGAAAGGATTCCCTTACCAGTAATGATAGCTATGTTTCATATACATTCTGTGGGTCAGCCACTACAGAACATCACACATTCATTCAAAACAACGCTCAAAGTCAGACAAGCAGAGCTAGTCATTTTTTTAAAAGTGAAAATGTTATGGAAAATTTCCATGCCTTTTTTTGCGGGGGGGGGGGGGAGGAGAGGGGGAAGAGAAGAGGCTGACATTTTGAAATTTGAAAAAAATGTAATATTCTCTAAATTTTGTTTAAAAATGGTCCAGGTTCCTAGCAGGACTACATCTGTCATCATGCACCACAACCTCCCCCCACTTCAACTTCCACATGCATTGTGGGACTCTCACATGTAATGAACAATTTTTGTTTCATTGCAGTTCAAAATGACATTTTATTGCTGTTTTCCAGTTTTAAAAAACAAACAAACTTGTTTAGGTCAAAATGTTGATTTGAAACAAAATTTTGTTTCATTTCTACTTTCAAAAAGCCTCAACGTGATTGTAACTGAGAAACTGAAGAGGAACATTTTAAGTCGAGCCAAATGAAAAAAAAATGTTTAATTTTGAAAGAAAGCATGTATTTGAAAGAAAAATGTTCAGTCTGAATCAGTTCAAAACTTCCAAATTTGTACTAAAAAATCGGAACCAAGATTTTTCATTAGAAACTTGGAGAGAAAAATTTTGGTTTTCCAACCAGTTCTAATTCAGTCCATTAAGCATCAGGGAGCAGCTGTAGAGTGAGACTCTGGGTTCCCCCAAAGTTTGGGGGAGTTCCAAAGGGAGGTTTCAGTTCAGGGCCCTTCTGTCTCACTTCATGCACCTTTCATCTCAGCTGCTGCCAGAGCTTAGAGCACAGCACTTCTGAATTCCACATGGAAATGTTTTGAATGGCAGCACAGTCAATGTCTGGGCTCAGCGGGGGGAGGCGCTGTGCTGCAGACTGGTGGGGCTGGGTTTTATATCTACGAGGAATGATCTTGTTAGCCTTAATCAGCTAGGCCTCCCCAGACTATTGGGATCAAACAGGGAAGGATCTAAACTCAGGTGGCACTTCAGCCTGTTTACACACAGCAAAGAGTTTGCCATTTATTCTATTCCTTATGCATAAATACAGACACAAGCTTAATGACTCTAGAAAGATTTTGCCCAGGAGAGATCAATAAAGCAGACACAGTTTGAGACCTAGGGGCTGTGGCTAGAGCTGGGCGCATAACTGATATTTTGGTTTGCTGGCAGTTCTGGGGGGGAAATGGTTCTGGTTGGAATAAAAGAATTTTTGGGGATTTTAGACAAAATGGAAAACATTTGGTTTGTTTCAGGTTTTTTTTTTTAAATAAAAGCAAAGGAAATGAAGGGCTAGATTCATAAAACCCCGGGGTAGGAGGGGGAAGGTGCACCTTTTATGCTGTGCAGTCCAGTGGTTAGCGCACTTACATGGGATGTGGGAGACCGAAACTGTTCCACTTCGCCTAAAAGGCAGACACCACCGCGTCCTCAATTTTGTGATTGGCACCTAAATCCCATGTTAATTTAGCCGGGGAAGGGGGTCGGGGGGGGGGAAGGGGAAGCGGTCGAGGGGCAAACTCTCCCCTCCCCCTGCAAGGTTTTTGCATTTGCTCAAAGTTCTATAGGCCACAGAGCCGGTATGGGGGGCTATGGCCTGACCACTTTTAAGCAGGGGTACCGTACTAAATCAGTAGGGCTGCTGCCAGAGCAGTCCCCACATTGCTCCAGCTGCGAGGTCACCACACCACTGAATTTTAACCCGGCCACCCCTCCATCCAGACCAAATGGTGTCATGACCTGGCACATGGGGAGTTGGTTTCTGTATGGTGTAGCGCAGGGTAGTCCCCCAAGAATTTGACTCCTGGAGGCATCAGTTAATGCAACATGTGGCTAAGAAGGGGGAGGGAGGGACACCCTGGGGAAGGGAGGGGGAGAACTCTGAACGGGGAGGGAGAGAACTCTGCATGAGAATTTGCCCCCCCCCCCCCCCCAAGAAATATATTAATTGGCACCACTGGAATCTAGCCCTCACCCCCCAAATAAAAACATTTTATTTTTTTTTTATTTTTGAATGTTTTTAATTTTCTTTTTCTTTTTTTCTCATTTTGACCAGAACAATTTGCTGAAATCAACACAAATTCACTACATGTTTCAGTCAACCGGAATTGGTGATTTTTGGCAGAGAAGAGTTTTGCTTTAAAAATTTCACCCAGTCCCTGCTGAAGCACTTAGAAGTCATGAAAGAGAGAGAAGCAAAACTGCCTAACAGAGCGGCCTATGCACATACCGCAAACAATACCGCATCCAGCGATGTGGTCACTCTGAGCCTGCTGCCCATTGAGGCTGACGGCAGAACTCCAGTTGGCTCTGCCTGGGAACAAGGGAGCAGCCACAGTTCTGTGATAAGGCCCCGATGCCGCTAGTCTATTAAGCACATAAGCAGGCCAGTGGGATTGCACCAGTGCTTAAAGTTAGGAGTCTGCTTATGTAAATTGTTGAATCGGAGCCGAATCAGAGCTCCTAAGTGATTGTTACGGTGATCACAGTAATAATAATGCAGTTTTTAAGAAAAGCCCCTCCAGCAAACACAGAACAATGACCTAACATTTGTGGGTGGGATTTTCAGAGCAGATTAAGGGAATTAGGCACCCAACTCCCATTGATTTCCAGTGGTGCCTAAATCCCTTTGGCACTTCCACCTTAAAGCATGCCTGGGGGCCCTAACTGCTACCATAATATTTTTCTATGGTACTTTTCTGGCTCCCATTACCATCTTATCTGTCCACCTCTCACTCTTTAAAGGACTTATCCTCACTCATAGCCTGCCAGGTACAGCAGTGCCATTATTCCTTTTTTACAGATGGGGAACTGAGGCACAGAGAGACTTGCCCAAGGTCACACAAGGAGACTGTGGCAGATCAGGGAACTGAAAATGTTGCCTGAGTCTCAGGCTGGCACTCTAACCCCTAGACCACGCTCCCTTACTATGTGCCAGCACAGCATGTACTGCATTGGTGGCGCCTGGACTCTGCTCTGCTCACATAGCAGGAATTCTGCTTCACAGCATTTTTTTGAACCTGTGTTTCCCCAAGTCCCAACCTAGTGACTAGACCAGCCACCCTCTTGCAACAGGAAGGATGCTAATAATAGTCACACTAATTCACAATCTTACACTAAAGAGGGGGTGTTTATTAAATTGACTTGCAGTATTTTTTTTAAATCCAGGAGAGAAAGCAAAGGGGGAAAGCGGATCATATCTGAAAACCAGGAAGTGCCAAGGAGAGAGAAAGACAGATTGGATGCAATGTTTGTGAGGCCTTTTTTTGTGTTCTATTCCTGTCTTCTGTCAGCCCAAGTGATCCAACAATTCTTTTGATTGCAGACATCAAGGAAGAGAAAAGTGCTGACGGCAGACCAGACCCATCCATCGCCGGCACATCAACATGAGGGCTTCCCCGATCGGGCAGCACGCGCCATCAGCTGCCATCTCGAGCAGCAATTAATACACAAATGATAAAATGTCACGGATCACCTGGAGCATGGGGAAGTCACCAATCCTGTCATTCCACATTTCAGTGAAACGGCGCTCATGGATGTCAGGGAATGGCGACACCACGGGAGGGAGCGAGCGACTGAACTAGGCATCTCCTCTTGGAAAGTGGGAGAGAAAGGAACGAGATGTGTTGTTTGGGGTGAAGGATCGTTGACAATGCAATTATACAACCGATCAGTCTGGCAAAGGGTGGGAGACTCGAATGTTGTCAAAAAGCCATTGCTGGCCTGTAACATCTTTCATCCCAGGATTGCAAAGCACTTTGAAACCATTAATTAGGCCCTGCAACACCCTTGTGAAATAGCAGCATTAGTAAGCGTAGATTCGCTGGCTATTACTGCACCATTTACCAGATACCAAGATGACAGGCTCCATTGAAATGCCTTAGGTCCTAAATGGACAAAAGAATAACCCCCAGTGTAGGGATAGGGGAAAATAGTGATCATCGCTGATGCCAATCTGCAGTCATTGTTGGAAAATGCCAACCTCTTACTGGTGGCCATTGAATGTATTATTATAGCCTGAACTTTATAGTGTGGTTTGTTTGGGGGTCATATGCTGATCCTAGAAGCCTGCTAGGCAAAGCCGAGAGCTTCCTAATGAGGCTCCAGCCTGCCATCCTTTGATTCCTAACCCCTTCAGCATCCCTTGACAAGGGGCCAGGTCTAACTCAAGTAGAACAGGGGGTTAAAAAGCCTGCTCGTAAGCAACCAGAGGAGCTAATGAACAGGAGCAGCAAACAGGGGCGTTTAGAGCGGAAGCATGAGAGCCAGATACACCTAACAAACATTTTCTAAACTTAGGATGGTAACCACTTTCCCCCCCCCCCCCCCCCCCACCCCACCACAACAAAAAAAAAAAAAAAATGCAGGTAGAAGTCCAACAGCAGAGTGGCGCTATCCAGTTTATTACACTGAACGCAGCTTGTACAATTACTGCCTTGTGGGCAGGTGGTGTATGTGTGCATTCTCATGTCCCGCAGAGACTAAGTACAGGCTCTTGAGACCAGAGGGACTGAACTGGAGGAGCTAAGGGACACAGAAGGGTGCACAGATGAGACTTTCCGGGACACAGTAGAGGGTCCTACCCCCAGTCTGACAGCCTCTGTGCTGTTGAGGAGGATGAAAGTCTCGGTTTGTTTAAAATAAACACTTTGTTTATCTTTAAGCAGTGTCTTTGTAACTAGCGCCCAATTTGGTGCAATGAGAAGTCGGTCCCAAATCAAAGAACCCCAAATACTTCGGGAAACATTTGTATCCAAACCTGAAATTCTATAGTCGACCTCCCTGGATCCTAATCTTGGTAAAGAACCAGCTACCTTTTGCAGTTCAGACCTCTTGTCCCAACATGATTTTAGTTGAAATTAACAAACCCATCCTAGCCAAGTTGATCACAACAGTGCTTTTGAGCCTTATAATCTATCAATCCTACTGCTTCTGAGTGCTGTGCATGGGGAGAGGGGAAGGGGATGGGGCTGGATTTTGTCACTTTCATACGGACCAAGTTATTCAGTTTCGGCCATGCATGCAACAGTAAATAAATCAAGAAGTACAAGAAAGGAAGCAAAGGATTTACTGTGTACTAAAGGTACAGTGCATTTAAATTGGAGAGATAAATAATTGTATTTATGGTGATGCCAAGGTAAAGAAGATACATTATTTTCTTAAGAATAACTCTTGTCTCCCCGGGCTGGTCAATGATGAAAGGCTCGTAATGATTTTTTAAAAAACTTTAAGATGGATGTGTCCTAACGGCCTCATATTGTCAGTGTTGTAAATTAGGTGCGCAAAAAGGGATAATTTTATATCCTTCTCTGCCCCCCATTCCCGTGCCCTCAGGCTGTCTTGTCAAACTTCTCCCGCACTCATGTTGCAATCACGCACTGTTTTTTCCCCTTTCCTTTTCACGTGGCCGCTTTCAATAAATCCTCCCTTTTCCCATTTCTAACATGATCATGCATGCGTCATAACATACAAAGGTATTGATTGCTAATATGTGTCTGACTGGCAGACAAGCCTCTGTGGAAATGTAAGGAAAAGATTGGTGTGGGAAAGAGAAAATATAAATAAAGCAATACAGCCTCATGGATTGAACCAACCGGCACTAGAAATGTTGTAGGGATTTTCTTACCCTTGGGGTGCTAAATGTCAATACAACATTTACTGTCCAGCAAAGGAAAATAACAACAAACAAAACATAAACAGGAAAAACAATTCTGACTTTTCTAGCAGGATCTGGGAGCGTGCCCTTGACTGGTTATAAACTGTCATGCAGTAGCCAGTAGCACTTCTCTTGCATCTGACCCTAATTAAATTGCAGAGATATATTGTTCTCTGCCCCCAAAATAAACAAACAAAAACCAGAAAAGAGGTGGGTTGGGGCGAGCGGGGAGTGGGGATAGGAAGACTGTCTTCCACAATGGGGATATAAACAACAGGATGATTTATTGGAATTGCAGTTGGCTTTTCCATCTGGAGCAAAAGTCTTTGAAATGTCATAGGTGATAGCAGGAGGAAATTTCTGTTGAAGAAATTGAATACAGTACTACCTAAAATGCTCCTGGCCCCAAGAAAGAAAGAAAGAACAAAACAAAGCACGAAACAAAGAACGAAAGAGTAAAGTTATTTGTTGCCATTTGACAAATTCTGAGTGTGTGTGTGTGTGTGTGTGTGTGTGTGTGTGAGAGAGACGTATGTGTGAGACATTCTCTCTTTCTTGGAAAATGGCAGTGGACTCCAGACATCCATTTATAACAATGTATAAATAAATAAATAACACCGCCTACGTTCCCTCTGTACATCTTGGATTTGAAAGAGAACTGGATGTTGCCAGACCAAATCATGCCAAAATGAGCCTGTCCTGAAATAACATTGAGGTCTCAGCTCTCCTTCTATTTAAGCTCCCTCTATTTCAGGAAAAGGGGATGTGTATTTCTTTGCAGACTCTGAAAGCCGGCAGAGTCCATGCTAGCGCTGCGATTCCAGAAATGTCATCCCACAGTCATATCTATCAGTGTATGTTTGTCACGGCCTCAAAGTGATGTAAACACATCTAATCATTCCATCAAGACTCAGCATCAAGACTGGAGGAGATGGCTTGCGAGGCAGTGACTCTGTTGGAAGCGTCCATTGCTTCTAGCTAGCTGAGCTATGAATCAGTGCAACTATCTACCTATCTGCCTGTCATTTTTGCAATCACCCAGGCCTGTGCACAGGATATCTTGGGACTGACAGTTAAGCACCAAAGGCATAATCTGGTAGTCAGATTTCACACCACTGCGCTTGGAATACATACCCCCCATGACAGGTAAAATGAATAAATACAGAAAGACATTTGCTGTTAACTGAAAATGGCAAGTAGCACCTTAGAAAGCTAGTTAGAGAGACAGAAGAGACAGGGGAGGCAGGAGATGGGCTTGCTAAATCCTTCTCTGCATTTCTCTGCCTTCTGTCCACCTGTAAAGAAAGGGGAAGGCCATGATAGAGTCACTGTGCCACATTCGGGGTGACTCCCAGCTGCAGTGGATAGAGCCAGAACAGTTTTGCATTGACAGGGTGACATGGAACGCGAGGGGAATGTCCTGTATGTCAGAGGTGCTCCCAGGGCATTTGGGTTTCAGGATTCCATGGGGGCTACCCAGGCTGGCTTTGTGCACAAGCAACGCAAGCAGCTGCCCTGCTCTGTTGGAAGGCCCAGCATCCCACGCAGGTTCGGTAGCTCCCAGGCCAGCCTCTGTCGCAGAGAGTGGGGAAAGAAAGGATTGGCATGCAGACCCCTGGCAGAGGTGCCCACAGTTGGCTGAGTCCCAGGGTTATGCAGTCAGGCCCTGTGTCAAAATGCTGAGTCACCAGAGCAAAGTTCTGAGCTGATGAGACTTAAGTCAGGGCTACACTAGCCATGTTTGCTGACACAGCAATGTTGGGTCAGAGGTGTGCATTTTCTGGTGACATTTCTATACCAGCAAAAGCCCTAGTGCAGATGTAGTTAAACCAGCATACAAATGCTTTTGCTTGGGTTACCAATATAATCTGTACTAGGAGGGGATGCTGGTATAGCTACCCCAGCAAACCTTATCTAGTGTAGACAAGGCCTTACTGGTCCCATCTGCCCTGTCTGTGCATCCACATGGCAGTGACTAAACTCTCCAAGGCCTGTACACTGGGCTCAGTGCAACTCCTGGGATGGACCCAGCAGTCTCTTCTCTGGCTACTCCAAAGCCCTAGTTAGGCACCAGAATCGGGGGTAGGGGGAAAGGGGTATCCTCCCAGGGTATGACAGATCTCTGTGCCCCCCACAGCTACACAACTGGACAGAACTGGACAGAACCGCTGGGCTGCCTTTTTGTTCTCTATCATTCCTGGAACGGCACAAATGAGGAAAGGCACATGTAGGAACAGCCTGGCGATGTAAAAATACAAAGGAGCATGCAATTGTCTGTGGATGTTAATTCTCATATGGAGAGGACTGCTCCCCACTCCTGATACGGGATGTGGGTTGGAGCCCTTAATCCCAGCTCAAATCTTAAAAGTATTGCTAATGTGTGAGTAAATTTCATTGCCAGGGCAAAACCTGCGCTAAGCAACATGCCTGCAACCACACTGTCTTCAGGGGGGTCACCTAATAGTGTCCTGAGGGCAGGAGCTGAGGTTCAATGGGGATGCTCAGGTGCCATCTAGGGAAGATTCTGGCCTGCAGTATCTTTATAAGTGATGATGGCACACAAGCCAGGGAGGACCCAGCTTGACTGTCAGATCCCATGCTGAGTCGGCAGAGCAAGTGGTTAGAAAGAAAACAACAGTGTTTTTTAAACTGATACTATTAGCTGTGGAGATGCTGAGAGGCTCATAGGAAGCCCTAGGATGCCATTTTTATAGTGCCACTTTTCAGAGTAGAGCCGCAATTTAAACATCCTATTTGGGGCTTTTTTCCCCATGAAATATTCAGGAGAGTTGCTGGCTCTGACTTTCAGATGAGGAATCTGCTGATAAACAGATCGTCGGGGCTGATAAAAATATACATGCTCGGCGAAGCCTGTGGTGAAAGGTAAAAGGTCACCCTTACCCTGTAAACAGACTGTACCTATAGGCGACTTCATCAAAAGATCTTCATAAATTCCCCCCCGCCCACTTCCTAGATTATTTATTGCTCCTGCATTCCAGAACTTTGCTGCCAGCATATTTTGATGTCAACTTAAACCATGCAATTTACTGAATTTGTATTTTATTTATACATCCCTCCGTGTATATATTTTTACGGACAGAAACGAGCTCTCAGAGTTTGGATTGCCTCTTAGGCTTGGGCTGTGAAGCAAAGGAACTTGACAGGGTTGTGAAGAAGAAGAAGAAGAAGAAGAAGAAGAAGAAGGAGAATACTGGGCTCATGTATCAAAAGACCTTTTTATGTAGGGTATGAATGAGTGTGAGAGTTTTCCTGAAGGCTAGAGATAGCTATAAGAGAAAGGGGCAAAGGATGCCTTAGATTAACAGATTCATAGATTATCAAGTCAGAAGAGACCACTGTGATCATTTTAAGAGATGACTAAGGAGTCTTTCATTGGCCACTAGTTCCAATTCAGCAGCCCATACTTAGCTAAGTGCCTATAATGTCTGACAGAGGGTCCGGTGGCACCTTTAAGACTAACAGAAGTATTGGGAGCATAAGCTTTCGTGGGTAAGAACCTCACTTCTTCAGATGCAAGTACGGTGAGTTCTTACCCACGAAAGCTTATGCTCCCAATACTTCTGTTAGTCTCAAAGGTGCCACAGGACCCTCTGTTGCTTTTTACAGATTCAGACTAACACGGCTACCCCTCTGATAAAAGATTTAG